>NW_026652276.1:111684805-111809066 GCF_009828535.3 Hylobates moloch
GCCTGCCCCTGGGAGCCTTGGTCCTTTTTCACCTCTCTTTAAGAGGTTAATGTTATTGTTGTTGAAGTTTTAAATTTATCTTCTCGTCCTAAACACACCCATTTTCTATTCTGGGCTTAGGGAGGCTTTATTGGAAATTTCGAAAAAAATGACTTGTCTTCAGTGTGTGAAGAAGGCAAAGGAAATTTGCTTAACAAACGGGTGCTGAGGCCGCCTTTCCGTTTCAGTCCAGAACAAGATGCCCTGGAATTACTCGATTACCAAGGGGTGTTATTGTGTGTGGGGTCACCTCTAGGGCTGTATCCCCAGTATCACAGGGATGTGAAATTTCTATTCCCCATGGAGGCGGCGGCATATGCGACAATTAGAACTCTCGGACCCATGATTAGTATTGCTCGGTTGGTTATGGAATTAGCAAATTGCTAATCAATTTTGCTCTCAAAAGTTGCAGGTTTTTTACCCCAGCACTCTATCTATAGTGTGGGAAACCAAGCCGTTTCTCCGGGCTTTGGCCATGTGGGTTAAAGGGAGGAGTGGACAAGAGAAGGGGCACAGACGGACTGACTGACACAGTCTAGCTAATCGCGCAGCTAAATGTGATTTGGAAGGCGAGGTCTCCCCGAATTTGTGCATGAATTTCCTATCGATCTGCCCGCAGTTCCATTCATCTCTGACAAGTGCCTCTGCGCACCCACCCTCTAGCTCTGGACGCCTCCTCTCTCACCCCTCCCCCTCCCCATCTGGCTGCAGAGAAAAGCCCCAAGCTCTGTGCTCTGGCCCCCGTATGGGTTCCCCTTTTGAGACGGAGCCCCCAGTCCGCCAGTGACTTAACTCCCCATACAGACGCAGGGTTCTAGGGCTCCCTGCTGCCATGGGGAGAAGACTGGGGCCTATGGAAGGTAGGGAATGCTGGGCAGAGGTGAGGAAGAACAGGAGGGGCTACACCGGGAGCCCCAACTTCTTAAGGGATCTAGGGTTTGTGCTCTGCCCAGCGCCCCAACAGGCCCTCCAGTCGCAATCTGCGCTCTCTCTCTCTCTCTCTGATCCTGGAGAGAGCGAGGCAAGGAGGGGGTCGCCCCGCAGGAGCCCTGTGTAAATCCTGGTGTTGGGTCGGTGGGTGGGGAGGGGGAAGAGAAGAACAGGAAATAAACCTCTTTGGCTGGAGTAGGCTCCAGGTGAGCAGATTTCCTTATCGGGAAATCGCAGGCGGGGCGGCCATTGGCTCAGAGGATCATGTGGGCGCCTAACTTTGTGCAGCTGACAGTAAGTAGGAGGGCTTTCGGAAACAGGAAAATGAGTCAGGGGTCGGAACAAATTTCAGTATATTTTGTGGGCAATTCAAAACTCAAAAATTTGATTAAGTGTCATAATTTATCTACATATAATTCATTACTCTTAGGCCTTCAATTCTATGACATAATATTTACATTATGTTAAGTGAACAAACTGGTTATATAATGACAGGTGCAATAAGAGTTCAGGCAAAAGTTCAGGAAAAATATTCTGAGGATAAAGGAGTAAAGAATATTTCTTCTTTAGATCCAAGAATAAATACGTGTTGTCTTAAAACTATCAAAGAAAAAACTAATAAAAAACACAGCATGCAGTATTAGGCTTTAATTTAAAAAGAGCTTATTGATATAAATGTTCTTACATATTTTCCAATGAGAGTACAAATAATAACTGCTTAAATAATACACATAAATAAATACATATTATATATTATAAAATATGCAAATGATAATAGCATTTAACCTTGTAGAAACTTTATAATATAGCAAATTTTCTCATTTTTTTCCCTGAGGCTATAATATACATTTCCATTAAAAGGGAAAATTCTTTCAAAAAAGGGTCACATCACTGAATTTCATGGTTTGATACAACAAAATTTTTATAGCATTCATTTGGATTTTCTTCCTAGTTAATATAATAATCCTTTCAAATGTATACAAATTATAATTAAACCAAGCATACAAATTTAATCAATAATAGCACCTGGAAATGAACTCAAAATCCACTAATAAAAGTTATTAATTATTTAGGTTTTTTATTGTGGATAACTTTAAATTCATTACATACTGAGTCAGAAAAACACTGGACTAAGGTTTATCTTTGCACTATTTATGTTAAAAGATTTGGCAAGTAAATTAATAATGTAAACAAGATATGAGGAAAAAAGTGTTCTACTTAGGGAAACAATCTCATTTCAATGAAATTAGAAGCAACAATTTGCGTACCAATTATAATGAAAAATGAGCCTAATTTGTGCAATAAGTACGATTTGGCAAGATTTCTACTTGGCAGTGTTTGTACATTAACTTTAATTGCTGGATGCCCTGGGAATGAATGAAACTCTTTCTTTAAAAATAATCAACATTTCAGATTATCATGATGCTTCCTCTAGTTGGGCTGAATTAATAGAATTTCATCTTGTCTTTATTAGTGATTCCTAAGTACTATAATTTTCTTTACAGAGGCAAATCTCTGTCAACAACAGATTCTAAAATGGGTGCTTTTCATTGTGAAGCAGTAAGTTCACAGTCAGTGTAAAAGTGAAATCAAATGCTAAGTGACTTAACAGGAAGATAATAGGCTGTGGGACATAACCTTTAGACACTCGAGTTCTATTATTTAATATTTTATTAGTAAATAAGATTTAGTTTACATTGTTACTGAATTCAATAATATTGTTTGAAAGTTTACTTTTTAACCAATTATTTTGCTGTAGTGAGATGCCATTCTCCTGAATCTGAATAATATACCCATGTCACACCTGTCCAAAAAGTCACATAACAAATTCAATGAATTCAGGAAAGCATTCCTACAGTTTATTGCCTTCCATAAATAAATGCAATAACTTATAATCCCCTTAGAGATATGCCCCCAAATGAAGAGGTTTGTATCATTCTGAAATGGTCCAGTGGGACAGTAATTGTATTCAGGAAGATGTACTCTTCCCCTTTCAACAATGCATAACATTGTTGCCTCTGGGTCAAGAATAAAAACTTGCGATTGAAAGAAAAAATAACTTGGGAAGTAGTCCTGTCAGTCATGTCATTTCTGAATAATAATAATGGTGATAATGATAAATATATTTTAGAGCACTTTACTTTCTAAAAGTTCAAAGCATCTATGAAGGTCAAGAACAGAGAGTTACACCCTTATTCATTTTATCTAATACAAGACTACAGTGGTATAAAGTGGCAAATGTATTTATATAAAAGGGCAATTTTCTCAATGATTGACAATGGCTCTGTAAGTGCTGTGTGTCTGTCATCACCAGAATAGCTACTTAGCTGAAGACTACAATTACTAAAGGCCATCTGGAATCCATTTGCACGCATGCATTTTGTGTGTGTGTCTATGCATGTACACAACAGTTTCTAAATAAGTGGGACAAGAGTAATACATTTTAATCAACCATGGCAGTTTATTGTAAATGTTTTAAAGAAATACATTTTTCTCTGGGATAAGTCACAATATGTTTGATTCACCATATATTGGATTCCAGGTGAATCAAAAGGCTGTCTTAAATATAAAAATGCTTATTTGGGGATAGGTAAGATATTGCTGAATATTTACAGTATAATGCTATTTAATTTCAGTTAAACATATACTTATTCTATATATTTTTCATGAAATTGAGCTCTTTATTAATCATTTAAGAAGTGAAATACCTTTTTTAGTATTGAAAGATAAATATAATTCCAATGACTCTTAACTTCTAATATTGAATGAGGATATGAATGCTAGTTACAAAATATTGTATTTGTTTTATCTGCTATAAAGTGTTCAATTACAAATGTAAACCATTTTGTCTTCATTTTAGCTTTATCACCCACTTTTGTGATCATTAATTTGTGAATGGTGACCTCACTAATCTATATCTCTTTATCTTAATTGATTTTTTATTTCAAGTATAGATCCCCCAAAGTAAGCATATGGCTAATTTATTAAAAAATTTAAAAAGGTAACTAATATGTATTATGTATTTTAAGATACACAGTATTACTTGAACTGATATAGAAATAGTTATGGTAAATATTCAAATGCTCTTATATATTAAGAAAATTTATGCACGTTTTCCTGTGTCTTAGGCCAAGTTCTCTAGAAAACAGAAACCGAGAAAACCTTAAGTGGCAATATTTAATTGTGTGTAATCTTTGGGCTGTGAGAGTGAGGGGACAGTGATATGTGGCAGGGAAGAATGAGAAGCAAACATATGGTGATATGTTACTGAGCTGGCTGCCACTTTGTGAAGAGCAATGACTGTCACTGAGCCATGTGAGACAGTCCTGGGAAGTCTCTACTGAAACTACACTTTGGTGTAGTTTACTAGAGGAGAGCTTGGAGAAGAAATGTTTATGCTGACACCCTGTTGCTACCTGACCCCCACTGATCAAAATTTGCAATATGCAGAGATAACTTCACACTTTTGACAAGTGCTGTTATTTATTATTTTTTTTGCAACTGCTGGGGTTCCTTTGCCCTCTATGTTGAAAAAGTGATATTATATGAGTCCAGAATTAATTTACAAAGCCAAGATTCTAGGCATTGGCCTTAGGAAGCATTAAAAATGCATAAATAACTTCTATATAGAATTGGTTCCTATGGGCATTGGGGTTGAGCAAGTGAACAAGCGCCCAGAAGACAGATAAGTTTTAGCAAATATTATGCAACACAGATGTGCCTCATATAGTCTGTTTTATTTGTGGTTTTCAAATGTGATTGTGCCCCACTAGTATATCTAAATTCTATACCAGCAAATGGGACACCACTTATGTAAAACATTTCTTTACTAATTGTAAAAGTACAAGCTAAATCAGGCAGAACCTAAGTGGACACCAATCTCAATCTTCTAGGATCTTTAAGAAAGAACATTAATTTTAAAAATAAAATGAAATAAAAGTTATAGCCTCCAATGTGCAACTCCATTCCTCACATCACCACCCATTCTAGACTTTTTTCACCCTCGGCCAACACTTTGACTGGCAGGGGCAGATAGACATGTGTTAGGTGAAGCTTTTAGTTCAACATCATTGTTAGTATCCCTTAGAACAAAATGTTTTCCCTCTGGGAACTAGGATACCATCCCTGGCAAAACTTAAAGCTACAGGAAAGATAAACAATAATTGCACAAGTGATTCAGTGAGTACTGTTGCGGGAAGTCAGGGACCCCGAACGGAGGGACCGGCTGGAGCCATGGCAGAGGAACATAAATTGTGAAGGTTTCAATATATCAGTTGCCAAAACTTATACTTTTATAATTTCTTATGCCTGTCTTTATTTCAGTCTCTGAACATAAATTGTGAAGATTTCATGGACATTTATCAGTTCCCAAATAATACTCTTATAATTTCTTACGCCTGTCTTACTTTAATCTCTTAATCCTGTTATCTTCATAAGCTGAGGATGTATGTCATCTCAGGACCCTGTGATGATTGCGTTAAAATGTACAAATTGATTGTAAAACATGTGTGTTTGAACAATATGAAATCTGATTTTAAAACGTGTGTTTGAACAATATGAAATCAGTGCACCTTGAATAAGAACAGAATAACAGTGATTTTAGGGAACAAGGGAAGAAAACTATAAGGTCTGACTGCCTGTGGGGTCAGGCAGATTACAGCCATATTTTTCTTCTTGCAGACAGCCTATAAAAAGATATGCAAGTAGGAGAGATATTGCTAAATTCTTTTTGTAGCAAGGAATATTAAATATTAAGACCCTAGAAAAGGAATTCCATTCGTGGGGGGAGGTCTATAAATGGCCGCTCTGGGAGTGTCTGTCTTATGTGGTTGAGATAAGGACTGAAATACACCCTGGTCTCCTGCAGTACCCTCAGGCTTATTAGGGTGGGGAAAAAAACCCACCCTGGTGAATTTGAGGTCAGACCAGTTCTCTGTTCTTGAACCCTGTTTTCTGTTGTTTAAGATGTTTATCAAGATAATACATGCAAAGCCAAACATAGACCCCATCAGTAATTCTAATTTTGCCCTTTGCCTTGTGATCTTTGCTTTGCCCTTTGCCTTGTGATCTTTATTGGCCTCAGAAGCATGTGATCTTGTTCTCCTTTTTTGTCCCTTGAAGCATGTGATCTTTGTGACCTACTCCCTGTTCGTACACCCCCTCCCCTTTTGAAATCCTTAATAAAACTTGCTGGTTTTGTGGCTCAGGGGGCAATCATGGACCTGCCGATATGTGATGTCACCCCCGGCAGCCCAGCTGTAAAATTCCTCTCTTTGTACTCTTTATTTCTCAGACAGGCTGACACTTAGGGAAAATAGAAAGAACCTACATTGAAATAGCAGGGGCAGGTTCCCCCGATAGGGTACAATGGCCAGATATGTTTTACTGTTTGAATCCCTCATCTCCATGGCTCATTTAATTTACTTATTGGAACATGCCACCATATATTGGCAAATGGTTCAATGTATGTCGTCTTTCCTAGTATAACTCCACGAGGTGTTTCCCCAAAAACTTACATATGCCTTCAACACTTCTATCAGTCTGGTTGTTTCTCAGTGATAAAGCATAATATAAAGCCAGTGAGGTCCATGATCCTAAGCTTATTGTTCCCATTCTTTGCATAATATGTGCCTCTTGATCTGAATCAACATTGCTTTTGATACCATGTTCATGAGTCAGGCATTCTATAAGCAATCAGACTGCATGCAGAGACAGCATGATTAAGAAAATCATCCATCTCTCTAGAATGTGTATTAGATCTGGTAAAATGAATAGCAACACCTCTGAAAGTGCAAGAAATATAATGTAATTGACCAGCTCCTAGGTGGCAGTCAGAGTTTCTGTGCAATATCAAGGGCTCAGTATCTTTCTTTTCTGCTAGCAGGTTGGGCATTCATGAGTGTCAAAAGCTACATGCCTTGTTGAGAAGAATTCCATGTTGTCAGAACAATGCATAGTCCCCATATTTGTCACTATGTCCATCCTTCCCATGGGCCCACTTTAAATAACTTAGGTGGCACAGGAAAGAAGCTATGTAATTTCCACAGCATATACTCTTCTCCACCTACTGATTAAAACAAACAAACAAACTAATTAAAAAACTCATCTGTGCCATTGCTATCTTTTGACCTTTAAATGAAACACAAAGATTCACATATTTTTACTCACAAACAGAAATTGATATATATATATATATATGTATGTATGTATATATTTGTGTCAGAACTGCCTCACACCTGTCTTCTAAGTTGTTCATGCCAGGCCACTGACCAGGTGTTTACAGTTACCTCGCACTCTAGATAGGACATACGTGTATATATGTTCCAGAACAATTTTCTTCCATAGGAAGTAGATAGCCAAGTTTACTGATTGCAACTTTATGTACCAGAAGAGTTTTTCTCTACCTTTATCTTTTGGAAATATGCTGATGTACCAGTAATATAGTAACAATTCATTTCCAGTTAATAGTATCATAAAGCATTAACTCTTCATTAAACTAGTTTTGAACATAATTCCTTTAATCTCTCCTTTATTTGGTCATGTTATTGTATTAGTCACAGTTTCCTAGAAAAACGGAACCAATAATCTATCTTTATATCTATCCATCTATCTACCTATCTATCTACCAATCAATATATTTATCTATCTACTTAGCTCCACCTTCTGCAGGCTGGAGAAACAGAAAAGCCATTGGTATATTTCATTCTGAGTCAGAAAATCTGAGAACAAGGAGTGCTGATGTCCAAGGGCAGAAAAAGATAGAAGTCTCAGCTCATACAAAGAGAGTGAATTTACACTTCCTTCTCTTTTGCTCTATTCCAGCCCTCAGTGGATTGGATGATGCCCACCCATATTGTTGAGAGCAGACCTTCTTTGCTTGGTCTACTGATTCAGATGATAATTTCTTCTAGAAACACCTTATAGACACATCCAGAAATAATGTTTACCAGCCATCTGGGCATCCCTTAGCCCAGTCAAGTTGACACATAAACTAACCATCACAAGCATCATGAAGTCTTTGTTGTGTATTCAGGAAGAATGTAAACAAAGGTAAGTCACATTGAGTTTTACCCACCTGTTCAGGTAGTTCGTGCATTCCTTCTCTATCTACTAAAGGCTGTTCCCAAATGTGCCATTAATAGAGAAGAACAGAATGATGTCTTCCAGAAAGGGATTATCACCAAGTTATTCCCAGATAATATTTTAATTAGAGCTAGGCACTGCCTATAGAGCTGACTACAGTCCCAGCAAGTTGGGAGGCTGAGATGGGAGGATAACTTGAGGCCAGGAGTTTGAGATCAGCCCAGGCAACATACTGATACCTCATCTCTAAAAAGTTTTAAAAATTAACCCGGTTTGTGGTGGTACATGCCTGAAGTTCCAGTTACTCGGGGAGCTGAGGTGAGAAGAGCGTTTGAGCTCAGGAGTTGGAAATGCAGTGAGCTGTGATTGTGCCATGGCACTTCAGCCTGGGCAAAAGGGCAAGATTCTGTCTCATAAAATATGTGTGTGTGTATACACACATGTACATATGTGTTTGTGTGTACATATATTTTAATTAATAGCAAGAAAATAATTACAGCTAATACAGTAGCAATGTAGACAATATGGAAAAAATTTACTTTTGTCCTTACCATACAAAGACTTTAATGTAAGTTGCAAAAAAGGAATGGGCACAAACTAAATCCTAGGCATAGTGCTACCATACCAGTAAATATAAAATATCCAGCAGAATAGTTAAAATAAAGAATATATTCTTGTTACGTTTATGGTAGTCCACTGATTTCTACCATTACCTAGTTGTTCTATCAAGAGGCCTGACAGATAAATTGAATGGCGAATACCACCTTGTATCTTTCAATATTTGATGGTGACTCTAACTTTTGAATTTATTCAGAAGCACAGTATCTCTTCTTATTTTCTATCATAAAGATAATGTGTCAGGGTGGTAGGCAGTTCCTGGCCCTTCGTTTGGCCTTTTCTATTGTTATAATTATCTTAATCCTTGAGTCAAAAGTGTATGTAATGATATGTTAGCTGTTAAGTTGACAGATACATTGATAAACAGACAAATATGTGTCAATAAATTAAACACAATATGGATTGTGAAAAAACTGAGCCATCAGTTGATTCCAAACTCAATTTATCACCTTACCTCCTTATGCCACAGCTGGCACAAAAAAAAAGAATTTTTGGTACCCTGGCATCAAAGTTTACTTTCCTAAACTTATCATTTTATTATTGCAAGGTCTAAATAACATTGAAGTAGGTGAATCCTGTCCACAGTCTTCATAATTGTCACTGCTACTCACATTAAGTGTTATGGCTGCTTGCCCTCTCAATACCTTAAAGTCTATGTGTTTCTATCTTAATTAATCACAAAAAATCTTTTAAAAATGCTATGTCACTTCCTGCCAAGAATAATTACTTTCTCAGTTACCAAGAGGAATGATACTCATATTGCTTTCAAACAAGTTTGTAATTAAAATCCAAAATAATATCTTGAGCATCTATCATTTAAAATTATGCTGTATAGTGATACTCTTTGATCAAGTAAGTTCAAAAACAGAGAAACAAAAATATAAAGGAAAGCTTTGCTATTAATATATTGATTCTTAGCAGGCCCAGGCAAGAAGAGTGATACTAAAATAAAATGTGGTAAAGAGTTGAACGAAAATATTAGTTCATCTGTTACCAAGTTCTATTTCTTTTACAAAGACTGCCAATATCCTTGGAAAAATCCATCAGATGAAGACACTAAAAAGGAGTTTACTTTATAACCACCTCCCCTCTGCACTCTTTCACTGCTCAGAATTTGTCTGACCAGTAAGTAACCCCACTGCACTTCTGTGTAACTGAATTTGGTCTATAGGCAGCTTCTGGGCAAATGAACAGGCATACTCAGTGTCAGTCAAAATCAGGGTGGCTCAGCTGGAATGGGGGATGAGAGTCCAGGAACAAGTTGTGCCTCAAAGAATCTGAAGCATTAATGCACAAAAGGGGTGCATTAATAATTCAGCAACACTCAACATGGAGCAGTCTTAAAAGTATAAAGCGGTATTTATAACCTAAATTCAGGTTGAAGAGAAATAGCTACACATGTTATTACCACTAATAGGCACTGTAACAGTTATCAATGTATTCCCCCTCATTTCCAATCTATCCTTATTTGCCCTTCTTTGTGATACTGGGGCCGCACTCTGAATGCCTCCTTTGCTAGATAGGGCAAAAGAGGCCATGTCAACAAAGGATACTGGAGTGATGATGCAAGGCTGTCACAAGAGGAAGGAGCTCCCCTAATCTTGGGGTTCTGTTTCTCCTTCAGCATGGCTGCCCATTGGTGATGTGCTGGAGGGCATGCCACTGACCTCAGTAGTCCTAGCAGACCACTTCTACCTTATTCATATGTACCAGTGATTTTTTTTGTTTACTCAGGGGCCATTCCTTTGACCAGATTTAGCCCACCTTCACTATCCAGTAAGTTTTTCAGCACTTAATGAATCATTCCCATGGACTAACTCCGGCCCACCTTCCAGTGAATTTCTCAGCTGCCTCATCATCAATATATTTTGGTAAGTTTACATGTCTATTAAGGAATTGGGGCTTGTGGTATTATGCCATCTTATTGTGCTTAGTATAATTTTATATTTTGTATTTGTAAAATACAATCACCTGAGTCTAATAAGTGGTATAATTTATTTTTTTTAGCTATTTCCTCTCATTTTAGTCCAGACCTTTTGCCTAAGCAAAGCATAAAACATTTATTCCCAAAAGTGATACTGAGAAGATATGAAAGCCATGGCACTGAAAATTTAAACTTAAGAAAAGACTGGAAAAGTGTGGGTGAGTGTAAGGGATAGAAAAAAAATTAAAATGGACTTAACCAATGTTTATCAACTATGCTTAGCAAAATCTTTCAATGTGATGAATGTGGCAAAGCTTCTAACCAGAGCTTAATCCTTACTCAACATAAGAGAATTCATACAGGAGAGAAACCATACAAATGTAACAAATGTGGCAAAACCATTAACCAGTTCTCAAAACTTGTTCAAAAATAAGAGAATTCATACTGTAGAGAAACCCTACAAATGTGAAGAATATGGCAAAGCCTTTAACCAGTGCTCACAACTTATTGGACATAAGAGAATTCATACTGCAGAGAAACCTTACAAATGTGAAGAATGTGACAAAACCTTCAACCTGGGCTCACATCTCACTGTATACAAGATAACTCATACTGAAGGAATCCCTACACATGTGAAGAATGTGGCAAAACTTTTAACTGGTTCTCATACTTTTCTCAACATAAGATAATTCATACTGGAGAGAAACCCTACAATTGTGAAAAATGTGGAAAAGCTTTTATGCATGGCTGAATCCTTACTAAAAAAAGAGAATTCATTCTGGAGAGAAATGCTACAAATGTGAAGAATGTGGAAAAACCTTTCACCAGAGCTCACATCTAATTAGACACAAGATAATTCATACTGGAAGGAAACCCTATACATGTGAAGAATGTGGCAAACGTTTTACCTGGTTCTCATTAGTTTTCTCAACATAAGAGAATTCATACTGGAGAGAAACCCTACAATTGTGAAGAGTGGAAAAAAAAGCTTTTATGCGTGGCTCAATCCTTACCAAACATAAGAGAATTCATGCTAGAGATAAATGCTACAAATGTGAAGAATGTGGAAAAACCTTTCACCAGAGCTCAAATCTTATTCGACACAAGAGAATTCATACTGGGGAGCAACCCTATAAGTGTGAAAAATGTGGCAAATCCTTTAAATGGTTCTCAAACCTTACTAAACATAAGAGAATTCACACTGGAGAGAAACCCTAGAAATGTTAAGAATGTGGTAAGTCTTTGATCAATGCTCAATCCTTACTGAATATAAGATAATTCACATGATAGAGAGCCCTACCATTGTAGGGAATGTAGCAAAGGTTTTAATTTGTGCTAAACTTTTACTGTAAGTGAATTCATTCTGGAGAGAAATCCTACCAAGGTAAAGAATGTGGCAAAACCATTAATGAATGTTGACATCATGGTCTACACCAGTGATTTCATTCTAAATAAAATTGGTAAAAATGTAATGACTGTTGAAGGGTCTTTCACTAAATGTAACCCTTAAAGTGCACAAGATTATTTTACTGAAGAAAAACGTTACACATATAAAGAAAGGCTCAATACCTTACTTATATCACAGATTTTATTGTACACTGGAAAATTTATACTGCAGGGCAACTCTCCAGGAGTTCCTCAAACTTCATATTGGGGAGAAACCTTATGGATGTAATTAATGCAGAAAAACTTTTGTTCCATACTTATACCTTAGAAAGCACTGGAGAGTTTCTACCAGAATATACTACACAGACTTAGATAATGTGAAAAAGTAAAGTAGAAATCAAGCCGAACTAAACATCATAGATTGACAGTAGAAAGGACTAAGGCAGTAACAGTTTGAGACATTACTCTAAATCCATGTTGATTATCGAGAATAATTTAAAACAGGTTGCTTACTTGTATGTAAATTTAAGTGGAGAAGGAGATTGATTTTCTCTTCTTTGGATGGTTACAATTACATTCAAATGATACTTTTTGGAATTGAAATAATTTTAGTTGTTTTGAAAAGCAAATATTTATGTAAGTTAAACACAAATTTCTTGAAGTTATACCTTCATTTCTAGTGTTTATGTGAAAGCATGTGGTTAATGGTTTCTGCATCAGAGCTCTGAGAAATCTTTCTCTATTAGGTAGGCACCATTAATACACTTTTCCATGGAACACTAAGGACATTTAAATGTAAGACACATGTAGAAAATCTAAGTGGAGAGGCCCTTTGTAACAGTGTTGTAAGTAATTCATAAGGTAGGTGTTTAGGGTAATATTATTCTGCATTGTAGTAGAAGAGAAGCATTTTGAATCTTGGAGGTAAATTGTTTTAACAGTCACATGTTAAAATAATGAAATGCAGTGGAGTTTAAAGTACTTTTTGAGATAATGTTTGAACTTAATTTATTTTAATGGAATAAAATTGTTTTTAATGTGTTAAGACTGTTTTCCATTGAATGAAATGCATCCTGCCACCAATGTTAACCTATCCCACCTTATCCCATGTTGTAGGTAACTGATGGTCACAATATACTATTGGACAGCATAGTGGAGTATAATACAGTACAATGACATCTTTTGTAATCCCTTTTCCCAGTGGGATATTGTTACCAGAGGTAATATTTTTATTTTTTTCTTCTTTTTGTAACTACAGGATAATTATGATGGTTATAATACAGATTACATGAGTATGATAAAGCATATTCACATATTTCTGAATTCTGAATGACCATTTTAAAAGTTTTATTCTACATTTTTCTGAATGTGCTCACTCTAGTCTGCAAAACACAGATTTTTAGTTTTGATTTACATGGGTTTTCATATACAAACATATCACTTTATAGATAAACTTCAGGTGTAAGAGATTTGTGGTGAGTGTACTTATGTTAGTGTGTGAGTGTGTACCTATTTTGACAAAATAAGACAAACATTAGTTCAATGAAGATAATTTTTTAAAGTGTTGAAAATTTACTAGGCAGATCAAAACCTCAAAGATTCTGAAAACAAATATATTTTCTCTGCTTTGTATTGAATTCATTTATCTAAAATCTTATGGCCCCTTGGCTCCAAAACTCCATGGAAATCCTCTGTTTTTTTCTTTTCTGTTTCTTATGCTGGACCTACTCTATAATTTTCTCATCCCAAGGTTCATGAAGTATTCTTTATATGATGTCCTTTGGGATTATAAGAATGACTTTTATGAAATTTAATCGTGCTCAGAAAATAACTTTTAGATGTTGGTGTTTCTACAGTGAGTGTTTTAAGTTACATTCCATCCTTTCTCTTTTAATTGGAGAACTCCATTTAAGCCACTTTTTCTTTCGTGATTGTTCTTTTTGTAATGGACATAGTCAAGTTTATTGAGCCAGATTGTTTATGTAAACAATAGAAGGCTTCATACATTATGAGGTTGTTTTGGCACAAAAATGAACACACACAGGGCAATGCTAGCTGTGTAATAGAAGCTCCATAATTAGCAGTAAACACACAGAGGCCCAGGGACTGTCATCTTTGTTCACTGAATTATGCCAAAGATCTAGAAAACTGACTTCACACATTGTGCTGAAAATATATGTATTGAATAAACAAACCTCAACAAGAACCTCCTCAGATATTTGCATTGGGTAGTTGTACAGAGCCAGGCACTCGGCATCTGCTTGCTGGGTCTTATGCCATTTAGTCCCTACAAGAACTCTATGAGGTTCATCTTCCCACTTTTCAGAGGCATAGACAGGCTCAGAGAGCTGCAGTGATATCCTTAGTACCCACCTGGTAGCTTGCAGAATCACCACTGTATCTTGGAGGAGACAGACACCTACTAAATAGCTGGCCCAGGAACTGTGGATTGGTGGTGAAGTCCTGGTAGAAGCCCAGGAAGGTGGTAAAGGAGAAGGTGGCTCTACTTGGAGTACAATGTTGAGTAGTACCAGAGGCTCCTTCAGCTTTTTCCTTGTACCTGTCCAGGAGTATCTGCATAATTCTTATCTCAAGGTTTAGGGTAGACTTATTTTTATATGGAAGGGAACAAGAAAAGACATATGGTCAATGACAGCACAGTGACCCACTTGGCAGATTGGAGGCTGGGCCTTATACCAGGAAGCTCCTATTCTTCAGAGACTTGTGCATGTGGAAAACACAGGTGTCCATAGTGAAGAAGGTTCTAGGCTTCCAAAATTTTATGTGGGCCAGGCATGGTGGCTCATGCCTATAATCCCAGCAATTTGGGAGGCTGAGGTGGGTGGATCACCTGAGGTCAGGAGATCAAGATCAGTCTGGACAACTTGGTGAAACCCCATCTCTACTAATAATACAAAACATTAGCCAGGTGTGGTGGTGGGCTCCTGTAATCCCAGCTACTCAGGAGGCTGAGGCAGGAGAATCGCTTGAACCTAGGAGGCAGAGTTTGCACTGAGCCAAGATCGCGCTATTGCACTCCAGCCTGGGCGACAAGAGGGAAACTCCCATCTGAAAAACAAACAACCAACAATGACAACAAAGCTCCAGGAGGCTAGAGGAGGCAGATGGGGGGTTTGAAGTTGCCAAGGAGCCCGGAGCTCAGTGGGCAGAGCGGGGTTAGGCTGGCCTCTACCATGGCCAGTTCACCTGGGAAAAAGGCTCTGCTGGGGGCCGAGAGCAAAGTCCCCGAGTTGGAGGAGGAGGAATTGCACCTAGAGAAAGGCCTGTCTGCTGCTGCCCACTCTGTTAGTTGCCCCTGTAGAGGTTAAATGGAAGAAAGGTTCTGTGGGGAAGTGTCAGGGGATCCTGAAGCCTCAGGCCTGCTTCTGAGGGTGGATTTGGATGGTAGTGGCAGCAGGGGCTCTGGGTCCCATTTTCTGTGGCTGGCAGAGAAAAAAGAAAGAGAAGGTGCATCACCTGCCCCACACTCACCTCAAACTCGGTGGGGCTCTAGGTGGTCTGTGGCAGTAGCTGGACCAGGCCCGGATTTGAGGGGCAGGGCTGAGGGCTGTGGCAGTGGCTGTTTTGGTGTAGACAGCAGGCCTGGCTGATACTGGGACCCATACAGGCCAGGAGTGGAATTTTTGGGGTCAGGGATGGATTGTGGGTGCCAGTGTGAGGAGCAGGCTGGTCCCACCACTTCTTTTCCTTCCCAGGAGGGGAGCAAGCACCACAGCCCCTACCATGACAGGAAGGCCAATGTTCCTCTCAATATTGGGCCATTGAAGGGGATCAGAGACCCCATGTTGCTAGAACGAGTCACTGGTCCCTTCAGTGCAAGCAACGAGTTTTGGCTCTGAGGAGTCTACATCTTCCCTATCCCCCAGCACATGTTGGGGACAAACACTCTCCTGGGAACTGTCCTTGAGGCAACCTTAGACAAGTTCTGTCTCTAGGTGAGGGTGGCAAAAGCCATGCTCTGAGGGGAAGCAACATGGACACTGGTGACATTATCCCGCACAAGAAGACTGACTGGTGTGCATCAAACAATATCACCTCCCAGGAGGGCACAAGAGATCATAGGTTTTTGTTGTTGTTGTTGTTGTTGACACAGTCTTGCTCTGTCACCCAGGCTGGGGTGTAGTGGAGTGGATCTTGGCTCACTGCAACCTCCACCTCTCAGGTTCAAGAGATTCTCTTGCCTCAGATTCCCGAGTAGCTGGGATTACAGGCACATGCTATGATGTCAGCTAATTTTTGTATTTTTAGTAGAGATGGGGTTTCACCATATTGATCAAGCTGGTCTCGATCTCCTGACCTCAAGTGATCTACCCACCTCAGCCTCCCAATGTGCTGGTATTACAGACATGAGCCACCATGCTTGGCCTGAGATCATAGCTTCTCTCCAGGACTTGGAGAGGATGGGGATTGCATGTCTGTACAGTTGCCTATAAACAGCTTTGTGTGGTTGGTGCCAAAGCCTGATGGCACCTGGAGTATGACAGTTGATTATTGGGATATTAAGACAGTTGATCATTGATTATTGGGAACTGAATAAGATGACTCTGGCCATGTGTGCTGCTGTCCCACAAATGGCTAAATCCTGGAAAAGCTAAATACTTGCTCAGGTCCATGGCATACTGAATGTGGCAAATGCTTTCTGCAGCATACCCTTCCAAAGTCCCAGGACCTTTTGCCTTCAGCTGAGAGGACCAATAATGTACCTTCTGGTTGCTCTCAGAGAAACTTACACAGCCCGACTATCCAACATGGTTTAGAGTGATGTGAGACATTTTGGAGTGATGTGCCTGGCATTCTCTGGGAACACTATGTGGATAATATTCTTCTAATCTCTACAGATTGAAGTCTTTTGCAGAAACCTACCTAGAAACTCCTAAAGCATTTACAATCCAGATGATGGGCCAGTCATGCCCAGAAAGTCCAGGGACCAGGGGACACCATAACATTCCTGGGCATGGTCAGGTTAAGTAAGACCCAAGTTTTGCCAACAACTGTGATCATCAAAATCCAGACATATCCACAGGCCTCTGTATAGTTTGGATCTGTGTCCCCACCTGAATCTCAACTCTAATTGTAATCTGCAGTGTTGGAGGTGAGGCCTGGTGGGAGGTGATTGGATCATAGGTGTGGTCCCTCATGAATGGTTTAGCGCCATCCCTCCTGTGCTGTTCTTGTGATAGTGAAAGCTCTCACAAGATCTAGCTGTTTAAAAGTGTGTAGGCTGAGCACAGTGGCTCACACCTGTAATCCCAGCGCTTTGGGAGGCCAAGGCAGGTGGATCACAAGGTCAGGAGATCGAGACCATCTTGGCTAACAGGGTGAAACTCCATCTTTACTAAAAGTACAAAAATTAGCTGGCATGGTGGCATGCGCCTCTAGTCCCAGCTACTCGGGAGGCTGAGGCAGGAGAATTGCTTGAACCCAGGAGGCGAAGGTTGCAGTGAGCCGAAATCGCACCATTGCACACCAGCCTGGGTGACAGAGGGAGACTCCATCTCGAAAAAAAAAAGAGTGTGTAGCACTTCTCCCCTCTCTCTCTTGTTCCTGCTCCAGTCATGTAAGATGTGCCTGCCTGCTTCCTCTTCCCCTTCCACCATGTTTTTAAGCTCCCTGAGGCCTCTCCGGAAGCTGAGCAGAAGCCACTTAGCTTCCTGTGCAGCCTGTGGAACTGTGAGCCAATTAAACCCAGTTCCAGGTATTTCTTTATATAGCAGCGTGAGCATTGACTAATATACCTTGTTTTATGAAAGGGCTGTATCTGCAAAGGGATCCCCAACACAGAAGGAGTCAAGAAACCAAAGAATGAAACAGACAAATCCAGTTTGTCAGTAAAAGGTAATTTATTGGGGGGAATTTGTGGACAGAAGCATGGTCTTGAGTGGTAGCAAGACAGGTAGTTCCCCAGGCTGTTACCCCCAAGATTTAGGGCTTACTTAGTATAGGAAAAGTGTAAATATGCTCGATAAGGAATGTGCAGGACAATTAAGGTCAGCCTTCCGGAAACAGAATGAGGTGCACATCGTAGCCTGTAGTTTGTATGATGACATATAGGTTGCTTTGACCTAAGGAGAAGATTTACAGTAGGTATGTGCTCTTACACAAGAAACAGTAGATCAAGTAGAAATCTTACAGGCATTCCCAGAACTGGGGTTAATCCAAAGTCAACATGGTGGATTTGCAACCAAGATGGAGTTGCTTTAGCCACCACAGAGCTCCTTCCCCAGACCCATGGAACCCTTAGGGTTTAGAGGACCAGCATAGAAATTCTCATCCAGGCAGTTTGATCCTTTTGGTTCTCAAAAGGGAATTGAATGTACACATCTGCTTATTATTCTCAAATAATTTCTTCTTTCACGTTATTATTTCTCAAATCTTTCCTTCTTTTCCCTCTCCACAGAAAAAAGCTACAGAAAATTTAAAAGTCTTTTCAGAAAAGACAGTACACTCTGTAGGATTTGCACATCAAGCAAAAGTAGAGACGGGAGATGGGAGTCAAGTGTTTTGGTGAGGGTAGAGAAAAAGATTAGGCTGGAAGGGGTACTGGGCCAGTTGCAGGGGTGTGTACACCTGTGTGTGTGTGTGTGTGTGTGTGTGTGTGTGTGTGTGTGGTATGTGTATGTGGTGTGTGTGTGTAACTTTCTCACTGAATGTTTACTTGAAAAACTCCAGCACTGTCTAGCCTGGATTAACAGAAAGATGTGTGTTTGCCCATGGCCAGGTGGGGGGTTTGGGGGCAGGCGACCCTGGTAATGGAATGCAGTGATGACAGCTGGGCTGCTGAGCAGGCGTGATGAGCTGCAGAAGGAGCAGGGCTCTGGTTCCCATGCTGGTCCATCGTGCTAGCGTGGAGCTTCCTCCAGGCTGTGGAGTGTGTGTGGTAGGTGGGGCTTCTTTCCTTCCCCAAACTAGGCCAGCAATTCTCCAGGAAGTCAGGCCACTGCTACTGCTTCTGACTGCATTGCACCTCTAAAGGGAGGGTCACCCTGTCTGTACCAAGGATGGGGACAGCAGAGGAATCTCACAGGCCAGGTGGGTCTCAATTGGTAAATGCATGGTGGACATATGTGTGCTTGCTGTGGCTCCCCACTCTGTCCTTTGCAGACACTGCTAATTAGTCAGTCACAGGATTCTCCCCCCAGTGCCCAGTGAGCACTACCAAAAGCTCCAGATGGCTTATAAGCATCTGGAGACTCTTGCATTCCCTGTGGATCCTCCCTGACCAGATCTCAGAACCTTCCCTGGAAATGAGGAAGTGGCATGTCACCACCCAGTACCTGTACTGTCAGAGATGGCATCTTGGGTGACCATTCCCCGAGTGGAGGAAGAGAGGGTTCTGTGCAGGGGACTTCCTTGGTGGATGATGGGGTAAGTGAGGCCTTTGGTCCGGCATAAAGCCCGTGTGGAGCAGAGATTCCAGTGGGGCTGTGACAAGCAGGTGCTGCTCAACCAGGCCTCCCAAGACACCTTGTCCCCCTCCCACCATAGCTGAGCCTGGATGAGAATGTGGACAGCCATAGATGCCAGAGGATGGGCCCGTGAGCTGTGGTGGTGCTGGGGTATGGGGTGAAGGCAGCTGGGACAGGGCCTCCAGGTGTGGGAGGATCCAGCCTCTCTTGTGAGGCCCTGGGCACGTCACTGCCCTCTGTGGGCCTTTGTTTCCTCATCTGGCAGATGAACAAATGATGACTCTGTTGAGCAGGCCTCACAGGGTCATGATGGGGTTCAGGGAGGAAGGAAATTTATGGGTGCTTGTACCTTGCTCTTCCCACGAAGGATGATGGTGACAGCACTGCTGAGAGCCACATGAAACTGAGTCATCAGGAGGCCCTGTGAGGAAGGCGTGGTTCCCATCACACTTCCTTGATGAAAAAACAGTCTCAGGGAGGTCCAGCCGCCTGCCCAAGGCGACACAAGCAGTGAGTGTTGGAGCTGGGAGTGAATCTAGAATCAGGGCAGAGTGGAGTTGGTGGGAGCATTGCAACAGCTCACTCAGGCTGGTTATCCAGGATCTGAGATCAAGGGAGCTTAGGTATAACTGAGGGAAGAAAGAATAGTCTGCCTGACCTTGTTCCTGACCCTGGCAGGTGGAGACCTCCAAATTGGCCGTGCAGGAGATGAATCCCCAGACAGCACAGATGAGGCTGTGGGGCAGCAGGTGAGTGGTTCTGTGGTGGGAGGGGCTCCAGGGAGTCGAAGGCAGGCTTCTTCCCCCACAGCTGGAGGCCTCCACATCAAGAGAGCAGGGGGTCTTCCTCCCCCAGCCCTGCCATCCTGTGGCCACAGGGCCTGAAATGCCTCCATTAGAGAGACCAGAGAAACCGCCTGGGTGAGCTGGGCTCAGTGTAGATTTGGGGAACAGTGAGACAGGTGACCCCATGCCTTCATGACTTGTTAAAATCTCAGCATAGAAGTAACTGGAGGTGTCTAGTGGCCTTGGGGGCCAGCTGGGGAGATGGGGGAGAGGAGGGGAGGGCTGGGGGAGGCAGCTGAGGGTCCTGGGCTGTTCCAGGTGGGAGACCTTGGGAACTGGTGTCCAGGCAGGAGTGGTTGGTGAGATTTCAGGGGACAGGTCTTGGGTGGGCACCTGACAGTGGGAGCTCACCACCACTACCACCCCAATGGCCAGGGTGATGTGCCTTCTCTGGGTCGGTGGGGGGAGGGGGTTCCTCATTAACCTGGTGAAGCTAGGCACTGCCATGAAGGACTGTGTGGGTGGGAGTGAGCCTGGGGCAGGCAGGTCAGGGACCAGGATCCTCAGGCTTGGGAGGAGAGAGCCTTGGACCCAGCCCTTCGATCACAGCAAGCCCCCTCCTATGTGAGCCCCACAGTCCTCCCCATGCCCCCTGAGCTGGGACGTCAGGCCCATCTTACCTGCAAGTGGTGGAAGCTCCAGAGCAGCTTCCAGTCCCTGTTCCCTGAGTGGTGAAGCTGCAGAGCTGCCTGGCTGCAAAGCTGCAGGAGCTGCAGGAGCTGTACTCAGCCTCTCCCTCAGCGGTGCCCATGGAAGGAGAGGGAAATTGGGCCCTTCCCAGGTCAGGCAGCTCCTAAATGTCCGAGCATTTTCTTTCTATACAGGGCCTCCGTTTTGTTTGTCTGTTGTCAGAGAGTGCTGGGGCAACAGGTCCCTGAGCCACAGCTCCCATACCTCCTCATCTAGAGCCCAGAGCCTGATGCAGGTCCCAGTGCTGTTCTGTGCACATTTCTCACCCTTGGTGGCCTGGCAGAAGTGCAGCGTGGGAAGGTGTGGGGATGGGGGCAAGTCATGGGCTAGGGGCCTCTCTGAGGGTCTTTGGCTGGCTGTCTTCCATGGAAATGTGATCAACACCCAGAAAGGAAAAAGGGGAGCAGCTGAGGCCCTCACTTTGGGGGAGGGTGGGGATGTGGAAATCAGAGACCACCCCACCCACTTACCCTGGGTAGAACACTCCCTGGCTCCATCCTCTGCATCCTGGATTTATTGGGAGGGTTTGATACACAGAGGAGACCCATCCCAATGGAGGGTGTGGGTAGGGGACAGGAATCATGGACAAATTCCTGGGGGGGCTGTTTATCTGTTTATATCCATCTTTGAGAAAAGGGTGGGGCTGCATGAGATTGGAGAAGAGGGAGTCTATTAAGAGAAAAGCCCTAGAGATCAGCCTCAGTTTACCCCCTCCCCAAGGGCCCTTCAGCATCTTCCACCCAGGCCCTGTCAGCCTCCTGTTCTTCCTTCTGGCTCCAAGAGATCAAAGTCCTCCAAGAAAAGCAGCTGCTTCTGTGACAAGAGGGAATTATCATCTTCAGACTCAGGAGGAATATGGGGTTGGTTTCAAGTCCATGGAGCGACACAATCGATTGAGAGGTGAGAGCCTAGCAGATTGACAGAGGGTGGGGGGAGACTGTCTTGTGGTCAGTTTCAGACAGCCTGTGGCCATGGCTCCCTGGTCAGCAGCAGGCCCTGTTGAATGGGAGCCCTGGGAGCAGGCACTGGGAGGGAGGCCTGAGGTGTGGCTCTTGGAGCCTCACAGCTGCTGCTGTGTCCTACAGCTACAACCTGTCCTGCCACTGAACCCCATCCCAGTAGGCCAGCCATGCTCTCAAGGCCAAGAAGACCAGGCCATGAAGAATCTCAGGCCCACTGAGTGCCCAGGTGTCAAGGGCAGAGTGCTCAGGGCTCGGTGAAGTTTGGGCTAAGCATGGGCTCTGGAAGTCAGACAGCTACACTGGGCTATCAGCTCCACCGTGACCAGCCCTGTGACTGGGGCAGGGGACTCACTGTTGTGGTACTTGAGCATCATTGTCATAAATTTAATGTGTCCATCCAATCCTTTTCTCTTTATCTTTCTTCCTCTATAAACACCATGTACTACTGATCTCTGTTAGTGTTTTTGTTCAAATGAATAAACATATGTTATATAGTGTGTATTATACTTCCTCATGATTTCTTCACTATACTGTATAATTCCACTCATATGAACTTAACTACTAGAGTAGCTAAGTTTACAGAGACACAAAGTAGAAGAGTGGTTCCTCGGGCTAGAGGAAGGTAGGTGAGGTGTTTAGTGAGTACAGAGTTTCAGTTTTGCAAGATGAAAAACACTCCCTATGAACGTGGAGGATGCTCGTAAAACAGCGTGAATGTGCTTAATTCCTCTGACCTGCACACTTAAAAATTGTTAAAATGAAAAAAAAATTGTTGGCTGGGCACAGTGTCTCACGCCTGTAATCCCGGCACTTTGGGAGGCAGAGGTGGGTGGATCTCCTGAGGTCAGGAGTTCGAGACCAGCCTAGCCAAAATGGTGAAGCCCCATCTCCACTAAAAATACAAAAATAGGCCGGGTGCAGTGGCTCACGCCTGTAATCCCCGCACTTTGGGAGGCCAAGGCAGGCGGATCATGAGGTGAGGAGATCGAGACCATCCTATCTAACATGGTGAAACCCCATCTCTACTAAAAATAGCCGGGCATGGTGGCGGGTGCCTGTAGTCCCAGCTACTCGGGAGGCTGAGGCAGGAGAATGGTGTGAACCCAGGAGGCAGAGCTTGCAGTGAGCAGAGATCACACCACTGCACTCCAGCCTGGGTGACAGAGCGAGACTCCATCTCAAAAAAAAAAAAAAGCCAGGTGTGGTGGTGCATGCCTCTAATCCCAGCTACTTGGGAGGCTGAGGCAAGAGAATTGCTTGAACCCAGGAGCTGGAGGTTGCAGTGAACCAAGATTGTACCACTGCACTCTAGCCTGAGCAACAGAGTGAGACTCCATCTCAAAGGAAAAAAAAAGACTATAGCTATTTGCAACAGCATGAATGAATATCACAAATACAATGTTCCTTAAAAGTAAGTAGATGTGAAAGTGTACATACTGTATAATGTGATTTATACAAAATCCAATAAGCAGACAAAACTGAGGTCCTGGCTTTCAGTAATACTGGAGTAGCTTGTTGAATTAACACAGATTATAATGATGACATCCGAATAATACATACTGTTATAGAAACACATCTATATAATACAAATATGACCTATGTGTAAGAACTCAATGAGGATTTCAGCTATGCCCACTGTAGGGGAGATAGGTATTGATGATTGAATCCAGTCCAATTAACATCTTTTATAAAACATAACACCGCTCTTCAAAGTTACACAACAGAATTGAGCGTCTCTGTAATTCCTTACAGTTTTAGTACACAGCTTTAAAATTCATGAGACGTGGCCGGGCACGGTGGCTCACGCTTGTAATCCCAGCACTTTGGGAGGCCGAGACGGGCGGATCACGAGGTCAGGAGATCCAGACCACAGTGAAACCCCGTCTCTACTAAAAATACAAAAAATTAGCCGGGTGTGGTGGTGGGCACCTGTAGTCCCAGCTACTCGGAGAGGCTGAGGCAGGAGAATGGCGTGAACCCGGGAGGCGGAGCTTGCAGTGAGACGAGATTGCGCCACTGCACTCCAGCCTGGGCAACAGAGCGAGACTCCGTCTCAAAAAAAAAAAAAAAAATTCATGAGACGTATGAGGAAACACGAAAATGGGATCCATACACAATTTAAAAAGATAGTAGAAGTGATCCTAAGATATTCAAGGCGTTGTAATTCAGGATGTTTAAAGGCACCTATTATAAATCTGTTCATGGGGGTAAAGGAAAATATTCTACCAATGAATGAAGAGATGTGGAACCTCAGCAAAGAAATGGAAATTATGAAACAATAGGAAGATAAGGAAATTTAAAAAATACTTTTGAGCTTATTCAAAGATTGGAAACAGAAGACGGAGCAATAGAAATTACCCATTCTGAATATAAGAGTGAAAAAGCTTAAAGAAACTGAAGAGTCTTAGAGACCTATGGAGTGACTGAGTCCAAGTTGGAGAGGGGACAGAAAAATTAAATGAGGTACAAAGTAAATCACCAACTAATAGCTGAAAACTTCCAAAAACTGGTTCAAAACTCCCCAATTTTTATACCAACATGTCAACACACCCCTCCAAAAAATACAAATAAAACCACACCAAGGCCAAATTGTGATTTAGGAGACTGGCAGGGCAGAGCTTTCTATTGATTTGCTGTAATTTCTAATTTTAACTACTTAGAAGAATGAAAAATAGGTTCTCCTTAGAGTTTCTTTTTTTTTTCTTGGAGAAAGTCTGACTTAGGCACAGATGAATGACAGTTATTAAAGGCAGATGACTTTCCAGCCTTCTTTTAAATTTCCAGTGTCTTATGTTGGAAATTATTTAAATTTGTTTCTTCCAAATCCTGCAGTAATACTAATGCTCCAGAAAGACGTCCCACGGAGATTCTGCTCTTGTGCATCCATCCTGCATGGAGCTGAGACTGTGCCTCCTCTAGTTTCATTAGCGTGTAGTCGTGGGGTACTTCGAGTTAACCTGGAAAACTAAATGTTAAAATGGATTCAGGCCGGGCACGGTGGCTCACGTCTGTAATCCCGGCACTTTGAGAGTCCGAGATGGGCAGATCACTTGAGGTCAAGAGTTCAAGACCAGACTGGCCAACATGGCGAAACCCCATCTGTACTACAAATACAAAAATTAGCCAGGCATGGCGGCGGGTGTCTGTAATTTCAGCTACTGGGGAGGCTGAGGCAGAACAATTGCTTGAACCCAGGAGGTGGAGGTTGCAGTGAGCCCAGATCGAGTCACTGCACTCCAGCCTGGGCTACAGAGTGAGACTCCGTCTCAAAAAAAGAAAAAAGAAAAATGGATTCAAAGAATTATCACTGTTAAGTTCCACCAGCAAATTATTAAACCTGGTTCCAAAGGGATATTTAAAAAGGGAAATTAAAAGTGTTTCCAAGAAATTAAAAGTGTTTCCCTATTCACAGCAGAAACGCAGACACTGTTCATGACCTCATCACACAAACTTCCCTCACGTGTTGGGAGGGACCAGGGGGCCTCTCTGGTCCTGCACCTGTGTCAATTACGGCCAGGAGGTCCACACTAGGACCCCAAGGCCTGGGAACTAGCCTGGGTCGGGGGCAGAGAAGTGGTCGATGTGGCTCCCAAAGTGGCTTGGGGAGCTCCCTTCCCTGTGGCTGTTTCCTGACTGGATGCAGCAGGGTCAGGCCTTTCGCTGTGACGTTTTCTACTCTTTATTAGAGTGGCAGGAGCGTCCCTGTGAGAGGCCTGACCCAGGTGTGGGCCATGCAGCCAGCCCGGGGTCCAAGTTGCACTCCTGGGGTGCAGAGGAGGATTTGTGACAGCCTAGAAGACAGAGGAAATGGTGGCTTTGAAAAGGCAAGTGCCAGGTTATCAGGGACCGCGTATATCCATTTCTGGCAGTGAACTGACGGTTTCAGACACTCACGAGGGAGTTTCCCGGGTGGGATGCCAAGAAGTCGGAGAACTGTCAAAAACACCTGGACATTAGCCCCAGTCCTACTCAGGGACTACACTGCGCATGTCCGAAGGGGCGTGTCAGGGGTGGGGCAAGGAGGAGGGGCGGTGCCGAGGGGGAGAGGCAGCGCAGCGGGAAGGAGCGGGGCGAGGAGAAGGGGCGGGGGCGAGGAGAAGGGGCGGGGGCGAGGAGAAGGGGCGGGGGCGAGGGAAGGGAAGGGGCGAGTACCGCTCCAGGAAGAGGAGCGTTACTATGGCAACCATGACAGGTTTGTGAGCAGATCCAGGTCCCCTGCAGCTCCGTGAGAAATCAAACTTCTGGCAATGACGAAGCATGAAGCCGGCATCTCACGGAGAGGTAGTGACATAATTACACGATAAGACCAGCCGCCCTGGTCCCGCTGTCACTTGGCAGATAGGAGAGGTTTGGGAACAGCCAGGCTCCCGTTGGCATGGCAGAACTGCTCTGGACTCGGGGAAGTGTGGATTGGAGGGCGGGAGCTAAGCCTGGCATACTAGGACTTGTCATCTTTGATTAGCTTCCAGTTTTTTAATTGCAGGGCGACAGGATTACAACCCCAGCCAGCATGAACACGGGACGGTGCGCAGTCCTGACGGGCGAAGCCGGGCTGCGCCGGCCTGGCTGTGCATGCTGGGAGCTGTAGTCTCTTCACCGCTCCCGCCCGTTGTTTCAAGCGCTTCGGGACTACAATCCCAGCATGCCCCGCCGGAACTTAACACCCGTCTGCTTGTCACCAACGGGCGGGGAACAGTTAAGAGCTACCGTTTCTAGCCTGCCTGGCCAGGAGCGCGCCGCCTGGCATGGGGAGCGGGGCGGCGCGCTCCTGGCCAGGAAGGCTGGAAACGGTAGCTCTTAACGGTTCCCAGCCCGTTGGTGACAAGGCGGCTGGACTAGAATCCCAGCAGGCGACATTTGCCCTTCCTTGGGCCAAATTCTAGTTTTGGCCGGTGCCCCAGGAAGTTCAATCCCCTGTTTTGTTATCTTGGCTATTTCTGGGGCACCCCTGGTTCTCCTGGATCCCCTTTCTCCTTGGGCTTTGGCTGGGCTGGGCATCTGTAGGTCTGGGATGTTTGCCCTGTGAGGGAGGCTCTGTCACACAAGCGGGCAGGCATAGGGACCTGTGACAGGCTGCTGGCTAGGGCTCTGCAGATGCCACAATCCCCCTCCCTTCCAGCAGCCTCTGAGTCCAGCTTCCCCATTGACACTGATTTCCACCAGCCGGAACTTAACACCCGCCGCCATATCTGGCAGTTCTCGTGGGAGGAGCGGGGCGGCGCGCGCCTGGCCAGGCAGGCTGGAAACGGTAGCTCTTAACGGTTCCCCGCCCGTTGGTGACAAGGCGGCTGGACTAGAATCCCAGCAGGCGACATGCGAGGAGGCGGGCAGCCCAAGAGGATTGGGCAGGGCAGTGTGGACCTCGCCGCTTCCACAGCGATTCTAGCTACTGATCGCGGGCACCTCCTTGCCAGGGGATGTGAGTCCAGAGAGGGACAGGCGGGGCAGGTCCAGGCTGGGCAGTGAGGATGGCGTGACGCCGCGAAGTGCTCCTCGCCCTTGTCCAACTGCGACGGGTGTGGTCCTCACCCCACTTCCCGCTGCTAGGCTAGGATCCCTCTCCCACCTGCACCCGGGGTCTTTCCTGGACATCACGCCTCCTCCAGCTCAGGGAGCCACCTGCTTTCCTAAGCTGCTGTGGGAACTGGCCTGAGGTCCAGGCGCTGTCCATTGTGCCGCAGCCCTCTTTTCTCTCCAGCCAGAGCGCAGTGCAGCCACTATGGGGAGAAATCCGCCGCCTGGCCTGCCAGTGCACAAGTTCAGAGCTTTGCAGGGTGTAACATGGACTGTGGTTTCGTGAAAATGTCACCCTCACCAGCGCCTTTTTCGTGGATGTGGATGTTGAGGCGGCAGAGAGGGTCATTACTGGTTTACCCAGGAGATGCTAAGAGCAGAGGAGAAAATCTCACATCCCAGGCATGTGTCTCTGGTACGCCATTTTCCACCAACCCATTTGGTGGAAAGTCCCCTAAATAGCTACATAAAGATGAAGATAGTTTAGGCATTTTACACGTGACATCATTGGCCTCACCTCAACTGAGGCCTGACTGGCCAGTGTCTCAAAGGCACAGATGGCAACCTGATCCTCAGAACAGGTGGTGCTCCAGCTTTGTGGGAGCGACTTTCAAGGTATGGAGCACTTGGGGAGTCTTTGAAACTCCTCAGGCTTCACAACTTCGCTTTGAATGGAATGTTCATCACCCCCGGCACTCACGGAGGTACCTTTACTCTCTCGGGCTGATCTGTTTAATTTTTCTGTCTAGACAATGGAAACTTCTGGGAGCATTTCTGGTTTCGTGTAGCCTCCTAATCATTGATGTCCCTTAATTCCATGTGTCCTCAGAGACGGACAGTTCTTTTGATTCTGGAATGGCACCAGCTTTTATGTTTAATCCGTAAAAACCAAGTAAAAGTAAGACCTTGTTCATATCACACATTCCAAGAGGCTTCATTTCTGATTCCTGAATGTGGATTGCTATTTTTAAAAAAAAGCCTAAAAACTCTGCTCATGGATACTACACACTGTTATTGTACTTTGTGAAGAATTTACTACTTCAGGATCAATTACACACGTGCTCATCAGCACCTCTGTAAATAAAGGAACAAGAACCATGTGGCATCTATGGATGTGGTGAGGTGAAGTATAGGGAGACCGCGACACAGCAGCTCTTCCCTTGTTTTCAGTAGTCTGTGGGGTCAAGTACCTGCCTTCCTCCCCCATCCCTCAATATTCTCATTCTATTCCTGACTGTTCCCTCTTTAGGTGGGAGTTTCTAAATACACTTGTCTGCAAGTGTTGGTGGGGATGTTGTAACGTGAGGGCCTCCATCATCCGTCACCTTAAAGATGAATGGGGAAGATTTTGTGATCTGTGTTCAAGAGGCACTGCTGTTGGGTGTGTGGCTGCAAAAACACGTGATCTCAGCTGTCCCCAGCAGCTGTCTCACAAGATTTGTCCTGATGCAGCCACAGCTGCCGTTTACAGAGCCAGGAGCTCCTTGCAGTTTGGTGTATTCTGCTGAGCTCACTGCAGAGGAGGCTCCGACCCTCCTCTGCTCACCCTATTCCTGGTAGAATCTGCTCAGCTGCCTGGTTTGTTCCAGTGTTTCCTGGGAGCCTGTTGCGTGACTGCATTTCAGAGGGTCTTTAGGGATTCCACCTTCACTACACCAGTCACTCTACACGGGCCATGCACTTAGCTTCTTGGGACCCCGTGTGTGTCATCTTCAGTGGAGCTGTGAAGAGCTCTAGTTAGGGATAGATCTCATTCTCATGTGCCTCAGGCTGCTTCAAAAGCTGATCATCTCGTCTTTGGACACATGGACATTATTCCTTTTGTGTATTTTGAAGTCCATTGCTGTTTTTTTCCTTTTTTTTTTAATAATGTGGACCCTTGCAGTAACAGTGACAGTCACTTTTAAATATCTTTGTGAATTTAACTCTGGCAACAATTTGATGAAGTTGACATGTGGTTCTCATTTTATAGGTGAGGAAACTGACACTTGGAGAGGTAGAGTAGCTTTATTTACTTCACACAAGCTTTTGATGAATTTCAAGTCTCAACCTAGAAGTCTTCCTCTAAGGTATGACTGTGGCATATTCTTTGTATTTCTCTGCCAGCGTTCTGAAGGGGTCCACATCCCATTTGGACTCCATTTTCTTCTTAATGACAGGAAACTTGCAGAAACAGGCCTTCAGTTGGGGAGAGCACTTGCTGGCACTTGGCCTTCCCTGACCTCCACCTTCCCCTTGGCAGAGCTTAGGTGATTTGAGGGAGCCGGAGCAGCAGTAGGTCCTGACCAGCACTCACCTGGAACACTTGTTGTTATGTGAAGATAACACCCACTCACTTTTTGCGGTTCTAATTATTTGTTTTTTTTGTTCTAATTTTTTGTTCTAATTATTCCCTGGGATTTCTCTTCCAGGTTCGTGCTTGCATGAACCTGTAATTCAAATACTGATGAAAACAAAACTACTGCCCTCCTACCAAATGGTAACAATGCGTGTATTTTTTTCTTTTTCTAATTATAAAAGAAATGCATGCTGTTTTGATAATGGCAGATCATAGAGATCTTTATGTAACAAAATTCTCCCATGTCTTCTTCTTCATTCCAAATTCACTCCCTTCTTAGAAGGAATTATTATAGCTTGGTGTTTATTCTTTTGGATGTTTTCTATAAATTTATAAATACACATAAAGTTGGCCAGGTGCAGTGGCTCATGTCTGTAATCCCAATACTTTGGGAGGCCGAGTGGGGAAGATCCCTTGAGCTCAGGAGGTTGAGGCTGCAGTGAGCTGTGATCATGCCATTGCACTCCTGTCTGGGCAACAGAGTTAGACCCTGCCTCCAAAAAGAAAAAAAAAAAAAAGAAGATAAATACATGTACAGTTTTTGAACACAAATTGTATCATACTATATTTTTTTATTTTGCTATTTCACAAGCAATATATCATTTACATTATTCCATATCAATGCATGAGATTCTAACTCTATTTTTAATGTCTTAAAAGTATTCCAAAGAATGGATATACAAGATGTATTTCACTGTTTATTCTTTGATAGAAACTTAGATTATTTCTGATTCCATCATTATTAAAAAATGCAGTGATAAGATTCTTGTACATAATTGACTACACTGACAACTAACCGTTCAGTTTATCTTGCCTTCTTTTAGTCAGAGAATATGTCATGAGTTTAATATTTATTTTATGATTTGATTCATAGGGAAATTAATATTATGACTGGATAAGACAATTGTGAAGAAACTGCACTTCGAGGTTGTCTATCTCCGTATTCTGATGGAAAAGCGTGGAATTTAGAAGCATTGCTCGCTCCTTCAGTTTCTAACAAGTCAGTATTCTCATAACAATTTAAATTTAAATGTTTGAATTGTTTCTCCTTCCCTCCTTCAGGATAAGTATGTTGTTTTTCTGTTTGTGAAACTTCTGACTCCGGGGTTTTTCAGCTGGGCTTTAGAAAGGGTAACTCCCATATTGCTGTTGCATCTATTTCTCTTCAGCATCTGGTGGCATGTGATACAGATCATAGAATTAGACCAGATTCTGTATATATTTTGGGACCAAAAATTCAAAGTAATCAACTCAAGACAGGAGTCTACAACTTTGATTCTTAACAAAAGATTTCTTTTGATTTCCCCAAATATTTATGATTCCTAGAAGAAATTCACTCATGGGTGAAGCATGTGGTTCTGTTGAATGTTTTGTTGGGGATTTCCACATTGAGTTTCATGAGGCATATACTGTCTTTTAAAGGGGTTTTTTTTTGGTACTGCCTTTCTCTGATTCTATTGGAGAGTAATACTAGCTTCCTAAAATATATTGGGAAATGTTCCCTCCTCTGCTACTTTTAGACAATGTTATTCTCATAATGACAAGTTTTCTTGTGAAAATGCTCTGAAAAAAAATGTAGGGTGGGCTGGGCATGTGGCTTACACCAGCATTTTGGGAGGCCGAGGCAGGTGGATCATGAGGTCAGGAGTTTGAGACCGCCCTGACCGACATGGTGAATGTCGTCTCTACTAAAAATACAAAAATTAGCCAGGCATGCTGACATGAGCCTATAATACCAGCTACTCGGGAGGCTGAGGCAGAAGAATCACTTGAACACAGGAGGCAGAGGTTGCAGTGAGCCGAGATCGCACCACTGCACTATAGCCTAGGCGACAGAGCAAGACTCTGTCTCAAAAAAAAAAAAAAAAGTGTAGGGTGCCTTTTCTCTTTTGTACTGGGTAATATTATTTATCTTGATTTGTATTTACCCATATACCTAACAATGGTTTAATGAGCCCCCATCTTCTACTCTCCAATCTTACCCCTACTTCAGCCACTCCTCCCTACTTTCTGGTACTCAGCCCCGTGTTTTTCTCTCCTCACATTCTCAACCCTGTCTCTTTAACGTGGGGACTTCCATGTGCTGCCTATATCCTCCCACCATGATCTGACAGGAGGCTCTGCAGGCTCTAAGCTGGGGCAGCAATGTGGTCCCCTTAGTTTCAGCCTCCAGACCACTGTCCTGTGCTCCTGGCATATGCTCCTAGTGTCTGGAAACATCTGGTTCATGTAGTTGGTCTGGCTTCCTATGTGTTTGGTGCCAGAGGGAGTCTGCTTCTTGCTCTTCCTCCACACAGAGAAGGCAAACCTCTGAATTGATTTTGAAATCAGTTCTTAGTTATTTCTTTTGGACTGAAATACATTGTCTATTACTTTATGATGACATAAATATTGTAGCTTAGTTTGTGGCAGTTAGAATTTCATTTTTATTTATTGTTTTACAAGCCATGCCACCATGCCCAGCTAATGTTTTATCGTTTGGCAGAGACGTGGTCTCACTCTGTGGCCCAGGCTAGTTCCATTTCCTAGGTTTGCACAATTATCCCACCTTGGCCTCCCAAAGCACTGGGATTACAGGCATGAGCCACTGTGCTTGGCCAATAGTTAAAATTTTAGACTATTATGTACAATACTGTGATATGCCATATTTAACTTATTCAGAGACAAGGCTTTAATAAAACATTACTTCATGTTAGAATATTTTTCTTTAATTTTTTCAAATTAGTTTTCTTTTTTTTTTCCCTAATCTTTTTGTTCTAGCTTCACCTTTACCCTGAGTTTCCATGTTTCCATCCTGGGCAGCAGAGGCAGCTCCATGGATGATGGCCTGTAGCTCTGTGTACTTGGAGCTCTTACCCAGTAAGACTTTGTGACCAGGAGGCCTCTTTTCAGGACAGATCACCTGCATGTAAAACAAAGAGCCCTTCCAGGCCAGGAGTATTTAGCCAAGATCTTTTTGCTTTCACATTTTGTTTTTGTTTGTTAGGGTTTTGTTTTTTTTTTTTTTTTTTGAGACAGGGTCTCTGTTGCCCAGGCCAGAGTACAGTGAGGCGATCTTAGCTCACTGCAACCTCTGCCTCCCGGGTTCAAATGACTCTCTTGCCTCAGCCTCTCAAGTAGCTGGGTTTACAGGCTCACACCATGGTGTCCTTCTAAGTTTTGTATTTTTAGTAGAGACAGGGTTTCACCATGTTGGCCAGGCTGGTCTCAAACTCCTGACCTCAGGTGATCCACCTGCCTCAGCCTCCCAAATTGTGGGATTAACGGTGTGAGCCACCACAGCCAGTGAGTTTTTGAGTCATTACCATCATTGGACACAATAAATATCCAGACACACAGATGTTCCCTAACATGTCTATGAGTTTAGAGATTGGACGTTTCTTTTTCCAGTGATCCTGGTTCTTGACCTTCTCATTTAAGGTTTTGTCATCTCCCAGCAGCAGACACAAGGTTTCCTTAAGCCCTGTCAGTGTAGAGGAGGGTCTTTGAAAAGCACCAAGTATACACTGTGAGTATTTCAAGATTTCTCCACGTTTCTCTGTCTCTTCCAGGCCAGTTCTTGGAGATACTAGGAAGCCAAGAGTTTCCTCCAAGAATGGAGATTCCTTGGAAGTGAGGTTCACCTTGAGTCAAGAAAGACGAATCAGACATGATATTTGCCCAGGGTCTCAAGAACAGAGCCAGAAAGAAGAGCTGGGGCCGGCGGGACTGTGGGGGTCCTCTCTCCCACCTGAAAAGCTACTGCTGCCTGCCGATCCTCTCAAGAGGAGACCTCTCTGGGCTCCAGCACCTAAAACAGACAAACCTGGGAGGATGCTTCTCTCTTCTATGTCACACGTGTCCTGGAGAAAACCCGTGTATCTGAATGACCAAAGAAAACTATGAGAAAAAGTGCAAAATCTGTGCCAGGCCATTCAGTGTCTGGCTGGGGCTCTGGGGTGCACATGCATTCCAAGAAGACTGAAGGGTGCCAAGCCTGCAGGAAATGTCCATCAGACCTGCCTCTCACACCTGGAGTAGGACTGCCCATCCAACTTCATGATGCAGAACTGTCTTTAAAAGGTGACTGCAGATATGGAGAGAGGGATTTCTAACCCTGATAGAACACGACCAGCTGTCCTGCTGGGGAAAGCTGCATCCACCAGTGACATGCTGCTCAAACTGGCCCAGGACACACTCTACTACCTAAGGAATAAGCCCCACATTTGCTATTTGTGGGTGAAAGGAGAGGGTGAGAGAGGAAGGGAGTGTCCGCACAGACATGAGAAGCCTGCAGATCCAGATGACCCTTTGCTGATCAGAATAAGAAAGATCGACTTGTGAAAACAATGACCCCGTAGCAGATGAGCTTCTAAAGCAGGCTTCAACCATGTGTCATCTGGACCCACTGGTGGAGGATTCTGCCCCCACTCTATGTTGATGGTCTGGGGGATACCATTACTGAGACAGATCTAAGAAATAATCTCTACCTGTTGGCGAAATCTGGATGGTCATTTGTATGAGACAGCAGTGTGCTCTCATCAGCTTTCTACAGGGCAGGCTGCGGAAATGGTGCTGAGAAGTACTATTGTAAATTGATTGTCCATGGCTGCAGACTTACCTTCAAATGGAAGAAGATTCCAAGCTCTCAAAAGGAAAAAGAGAAGGATGGAACCACAGACTCTGGGACCCTGCCAGAGCCTATTTCAGTGCTGCCAGGAGCTCCTCCTCCCCCTGCAGCTCTGGTCCCCACCTTGGAGCCTCCTTCCAAGGAGTGAGACTACCTTTCTGACTTTTTCTGACCATAGACACCTTTTCTGAATTTTTCTGTCCTTGGCACCTGCTGAGGACAGCAGACCCAGGGACCCGGGCTCCTGGGCCTATTCTTGCCCAGCTTCTTCTTGATCATGTGACTTGAAGGCATTCTTGTGCAGTGGAAGCAGGGCCCCAGGACCATATGATAGATCGATGGTCTCTGGCCTCTGCTCCACTGATGGTCAGATGGTGGCCACTCAGGGTGTGAGAGCCCAGCCATCGCTGTTTCCTTGAGTCGAAGAGGTTGGAGGCTGGTCCACCTGCTCCTATCCCACCCTCGGCGATGTGGATGGTTGCTCTTTGAGCCTGGTAATGTCACTGCCTTGGCCCTGCCAGGCATGCCCTGCCTTGGGGGGGCCCTGTGTACCCACACACTACTTTAAGGGGCTTGCTCTTCCTTGGGCCAAATTCTAGTTTTGGCCAGTGCCCCAGGAAGTTCAGTGCCCTGTTTTGCTATCTTGGCTATTTCTGGGGCACCTGTGGTTCTCCTGGGTCCCTTTTCTCCCAGGGCTTGGGCTGGGCTGGGCATCTGTAGGTCTGGGATGTTTGCCCTGTGAGGGAGGCTCTGTCACACAAGTGGGCAGGCATGGGGACCTGTGACAGGCTGCTGGCTGGCTAGGGCTCTGCAGATGCCACAATCCTTCTCGCCTCCAGCAGTCTCTGAGTCCAGCTTCCCCATTGACATTGCTTTCACCCAGCTCAGGAGCTGAAGGCTGTGCTGCTCCGTGGCCCCTGAGAAAGGTCAGGTCCAGGTGCCACCATGCAAGGGGAGTGTCTATGGCCCTACTGTTGGGTTTTCATTGAGCTGGGCAAGGCCTGGTTGTGGGGGCCCTGATGGAGTTCAGGGCCAGGGCCTGTCCTATGGTCCTGGGGGTGTCCAGGGAAGATGAAAGAACAGGGGTTCGGCATCCCTGCTCAAAGCTACACTGTGGACACCATGAATCCCGGATGTCCAGGTCCATGGGGAGTTTGGGAGAGAATTTCAACACAGAACTCACCAAAAATCCCATGATCTATCCTGAGATAGGAATAGACTTGCCACATCTTGGGCTGCTGGGCCCCCAGAGAGTGACCTGCCGTCCTGGGCTCACGGAATTCTCATGCTGCTGGGCCTTGGCCTCAGGTCAGCTTCTGGGCTTCTGGATCTGGGCTGGTGGGCCAGGGAGCGCCAGCCCATCCCCCTTAGGAAGGGTCTCCATGCTGAGGGATGCTCGCAGAGGCCTGGGTGCCAGAGACACTCGCTCCAGGACCAGGGCCTTCCTAGGGATCTTTGTATGTTTTGCTGAATGGAAAGCAAACTTGGTCCACTTCTCCCCCAAGCCCATCTGACCCTTGTACGGTTTGAGTTTTTGGAGTCTTGGGGTCTCTAGTAACCCACCTGGTCTGACACTGAGGAAATACCTACAGGCTGCTGATCACACAGTGAGGGTGAGGGGTGTGTGCTGCCTGGGCATGGGCACTTGTGAATGAGGGTACCTGCTGATCCCACAGTGAGGGGTGTGTGCCGCCTGGGGTGTGGGAACTTGTGAGTGGGGACCCCTGTTGCTCTCTGGCCCTGTTGGTGCTCGCAGCTATGGGTGTGGGCTGGCACAGACGGGACTGAACCCTCCAGGGCCCTCCAGGGTTCTTCTAGGGCAGGAGTGGAAGGGTGTGGTGGGGGGCTTGGAGGGGTCTTGCTCTCATCCCCTGCCCTATTACTGAGGTGAGTCCAACACCTGACCTGGGGCCCAGCTGGCCTGTTTTTAGAAGCTTCTTAGAGAAGGAAGAGGAGGAGGAGGAAGGCCTCGGGAGCAGGGATGGAGGGTCCTGGGAACTCCCCACTATTTGCTGTCTTAGATGGTGACTCAGGAAGGGACCTGGTGCTGGAGACCACCTGGGGGGCAGGTCACAGTGCATCCTTCTGAGCTCAGCCATGGAGGCCTAAAAGTGCCTGAGAACCACATCATCGTCCACAGCCCAGGTATGAGACACTTCAGTCTCGGGAGAACTCCCACAGGGCAAATAGGAGAGCCTCAGGAGAGGGTCTAGGTTTGGGGCTGGGCGTCAGGCCAGGAGGGGTCTCCTGGGAGCGGCCTGTGCCTTCACCCTGTTTCTGCCCTGGGCACCTCGCACTGGGCAGTGCTGGGTCCTTTCTGGACACCCCTGGGGTCCAGCTCTGCACAGGAGGCAATGGATACGGGAAGGCCCAGGCAGGGAAGTGCTCGCCACACTCCTGCCTTTCATCTGAGTTGTGTCAGGGGTGGATTCAGTTTCCAGGAGGACTCATGGTGCCCTGTCCAGCCCACCAGGGCTGGATTGGTTTGGCCCTCCCTCTGGGCTAAAGCAGAGGGCTCTGTGGGCAGTGTGGGCACTGGCCTCGGGCCAGGTTTGATGTACTTGTTGCTCCCCCAGCGCCCTTGGGCACATGGGGACAGGGTTCTGTGCACTTTCAATGCCACATGTGCCCTGGCTGTGAGCATGTGCTTGCCCTGCAGAAGGCAGATGTACCAGAGCTTCAGGATGAGCTTGTGATGAGCTTGAGGTAGGAGTTTGTGGGGACAGCAGGCATGGGAGGACCTGGTCCTTCAAGGTAGAGGGCTGGTGGCCTGAGCAGGGCCTACTGGGGCCTCAGTCTGTGGTGCTGGGGGTCCCCTATGTATGGGGTGAGACCTCCCACAGGAGGCTGGATCAGATAAGGTCTTGCAGCTTCTTATAGGGGTGGTCTCATCTCTATCAAATGTGGCCCCTGAAAGAAGGGCTCCCCAAGTACTCTCCCAAGATGAGTCCTGGCCCAGTCTGCCCAGGATGCTGGCCCTGAGTCCCAGCCCCAGCCATGTGATGCCCCCTCTCAGGCAGGGCATGGTTTGTGTGCCCTGCAGGGACCTGCCTCTGCCTCCTGTGCAGAGGAAGGGAGCTGGGTCCTTCTGGAGGAGCCAAACCCCTCAGCTGGGGAAGCCAAGCCCTGTAGGGCAGCAGGGTCCCTGGCCTGGGGTCTCCTGTGCACACTTGTCCCATCAATCAAGCACTGTAGGAGCCATTTTAAGGTGGCAATCTGGGTACACAACATTTGCTTATCTTCACAGAAGGAGCAGAGGTGTTCAGAGCCCCCTGGACTGCCCTGAAAACCTCACTATTCCAGGCCCCTCTGCAGACCCTTCCCAAGGCCAGAACTCCAGGCAGTAGGCTGGGCTGTCACCCTCTTCTCTGAGACCCTACGCCTGTCCTGAGACCTCCCCATTGTCCCTCAGATGCCCCATCCCTCCGGATTGCCCACCTCCCCTCGGACCCTCCATGCCCCACATGCCTCACTTGATGCTGCAGCGCTCTCAACATGGCGTGGCTTATGAAGGTGTGGCTCACATCTAGGTCATTCTGGTGCACGTTCGCTGAGGACATCTTGGCCTGCTTCATTTTCTGTAGAGCAGGGCCAAGCCTCAGAACAGACACAAGACTCACTGTCAAAATTGCTGTCATGAAATAGCGGTTCTGGAAGGAAAGGAGGCTTTTTCTGTAGAAACTTCATTTCCAAAGCCAGGGAAAGTCAGCAGCGTGCAGCTCACCTGTGTTGCCCATGCCACTGTCTGCCCAGGATTTGTGACTGACCCCTTCCGCCCCCTTAGGGTTGACTTTCCCTCCATCTGGGTAACTGGGCTTCTGACATGGTCCGGCCTTTGCATCCTGCTGTGGCTGGGACTGGAAGGACCAGACCTGGTGTTTCCCTGGGTTCTTGGCCTTCGCCTTCTCGACATTCAGTAGGGGTGACCATGCTGGGCCCCAGACATCTGTGAGGTTTCCTTTGTAGATCCAATGAGACATCTGTGGGCAGAAGAATGCTCTGGTCAGACAGGCCTCAGGGTGACCCCAAGGGGGATCCAAACCTAAGGATTCTGGAAGTTTCCAGCCTTTGGCTCCATGGTTCCTCAGGAGAGGTTCAGTCTGCCTAGGACTGGGCTTCCCTTCCCATGAATAAAGAGTGAGCAAGAGCTCAGGCTGTGAACTCTGATCAGGATTTACTCCTTCCTTTGGGGTGACCAGAAGGTGTTCCTGTTCCTGGCTTAGAAGTGGCCCAGGCCCTGGCATCAGATTCCTCCCAGCAAGGTGATCCTTGCAGGGATGGGCAGGAGGGCTGGGGACCAGGCCTGTTGTCCTTTTGGTGAGGAAAGTGTACCCTTCTCTGAGAGGCAGGCAGCACCAGGCAGCAACAATGGGCACCTGTCCTCAACCCTGAAGAGTGGTCACGGGGGACACTCATCCACCTCTGTGCCTTCTTGCTGTTCCTAGATTTATTCCAGTTGTCAAGCATTCATAGCCATTTATCTGTCCATCTGATGCCCTGATGTTTTTGCTGTAGATAAGAAGTGATTGAGTGAGCTGAGCTGCCAGGCTTCCTGGAGTTATTCTTGGATGCTGGGTCATGTGCTTAGGGGCCCCGATGTGACTGAACTGGAAGGACCAGATAGGACAGAACCCAGTCCCTGATGAGTGGGCACTGGTGGCCTGGCCTCATGACCACAGGACACACTGTTCCCAGGGCACAGACACCCTGGGCTTTGGTTGGATCTTGGCCTCTAGGTAGGGCTCTGGTGGGCAGTGGGCAGTGACTCCTGAGACACTACTGTGATTCTCGGTGGTGGCTGTGGTAAAACACCTGCAGGGCTGGAGTTTAGTGTGAGATTCAGCAGGAACTGTGGCCTCTCCCAGTGACAATGTGTCACTCCCACTCACCAGCACGCATGCCCACAGGCCATGGCCTCTGCCTCACCAAACCCCTGCCAAGTCACCTATCTATGGAGCAGCTTCCATGCAGCAGGGTTGGGCTCTTACCTCCACCTCCAAGGCACAGACAGGGGCAGCTCTGTGTCACTGTAAGGCCATGAGGAGAGCTGAGGACCTGGACCAGGCTGGGGGCCATCCCCTTTCCTGAGCAGGCCTCAGGGAAGGACGAGCCCCATCCTCATCGGACCCAGGTCTCAGCCCAGGAGCCTGCATAGGGAAGAAAGGACAGACAGGGCCTCCATGCTGGCTGACACTCAGGAGGGGCCGGGGCAATGGAGCAGAGGGAGCACAGGGCCAGGCACAGGCTGCTCAGGATCCATGGGGGCTCAGGCTGCACAATGGGGCTGCCCCTCCTGGGCTGCAGGCAGCATCCCCTATGGGAGCTGAGAAAGTCCAGTCCTGAGATGGGGCAGGTCTGCCCAGGGGTGTGTGGCTGGGCCCTGACAGCAGTCTCCTAAAATGTGACTCTATCGCCAGGGATTAGTCAATCAGTTCCAATTAGTCATTCAGTTCCAAGAATGCTGAGAAGTACCCAGTAGAGCAAGGATTCACCTGGAGCCCATCCTGTCTAATGGACTCTGAGCATCCCGCGTCCACCTGCCTCTCCTGCATATCGGTCACCACCCTTTCCCTTTTCCTCATTTCTCCATCGTGTCTGACCCAGAGGCTGTGACCCTCTCTCCAGCCACAGTGGCCCTTCTTTTACCCTTGTCCTGTCAGAGTGCCTGGCTTGTCCACTTACTAACTGTGCTGCTGTGCACGGCCGGGGTGGCACCAGAGGCAATGAGGGTGACTGAGGGCCCCACAGGTGGCCAGCTTGGCCCTTTACCCCATCCCTAGCCTCAGGGGGTTCTCAGGGCTGTCAGCCAGCAGCCCTGGCTTGGGGCATCTGGCTGTCCTCCTCCCACTGTTCTGACCCAGCCTCACCCACCTGTCCTCTGTCTGTGGTGCTGACCAAGCCAGCAGGTAGCAGGTCCCCAGAGGGTGCTGCTGAGCTTTGGGAACCCACCGAGGCTTCTCTGCTGAAGGCCCCAGGTGAGTCGCTGCCCCTGGTTCTACATCATCCACTGTCCTCTTCAGCACCATCCACCCCACCCCAGGCCAGCTCCATGCAGATGCATCCACGAGTCACCAGTCTCAGGGTCCTCTCTTGTAGGATGGAGATTACCGTACCTGCTGTACAAATTCGTATTTATTGTGTGAAATAAAGTATAGAAGCTAAAGTAAATGAGGACTTTCGTTTGCATTTTCCTGATGATCACTGATGCTGAGCACTTGTTAGCCATTTTTATATCTTTTTTTAAAAGATAAATATCTATTCAGGTTCTTCGCTTGTTTTTAAATCAGGTTATTAGATTTTGGTGAGTTTTCTCTCTTCTATTCAGTTGTGTGGCTTCTTATGTATTTTGATTTTAACCCCTTATGAGATATATTGTTAGCAAATATTTTCTCTGAGGTCATAAGCTGCTTTTTAATTTCATTGATTGATTTCTCCTGTGCAGAAGCTTTAGGGTTAGATATACTCCTACTTGTATTTTTGTTTTTTGTTGCTTGTGTTTTTAATGTCGTATTTAATAAATTATTATCTGAACCAATGTCAAGGAGCATTTGCCCTGTGTTTTCTTCTAGGATTTTTACAGTTTCTGATTAAATACCAATGGGATATCACCTCCTATCTCTTAGGATGGCTGTTATAAAAAGGACAAGAGATAACCAGTGTTGGTGATGTTGTGGAGAGAAGGGAACCTTTGTACACTGCTGCTTAGAATGTAAGTTAGTACAGCCATTATAGAAAACAGTATGAAAGTTCCTGAGAATCTAAAAATAGAACTACCATATGGCTCAGCAATCCCTCCTATGAATTATATATCAACAGGAAATGAAATCAGCATCTTATAGAGATATCTTCACTCTCCTCTTCTCTGTGCCCCACCACAGCATTGTTCCCAACAGCCAAGCCATGGGATGAAGTTACTGTGCATTGATGGACGAGTGGAGAAAAAAAATGTGGGGGAGGTGTTTGTGCGTGTATGTGTGTGTGCGTATAATATATGATAATATAATATTTTTTCAGCTTTTAAAAAGTTGAAGATACTGCCATTTGTGATAACATAAATGAACCTGGAGGATATTAAGCTAAGTGAAATAGCTTAGGGAGAGAGGAAAAATACTGCATAATTTCTGTTACATATGAAATCTTTAAAAAGGTTAAATACATAGAGACATGATAGAATGACGACTTGGGGGAGAAGAGACACAAGTCAACGTTTCAGTTATATAAAATAAATGCATCTGGAGGACTAAAGTACAATTTAAAAGTTATAGTTACTATTTTTATATTATATACTAGTGATTTTTGAACAGGGTAAACTTTAGGTGCTTTGACACCAAAAGGAAACTACATGAGTTCAGGTATATGTTAAATTGTTTGACCACAGTCATCATTGATATGTATATGTATGTGTATATATATATAATTATGGGCTCATTAAATTTAAATGCTATAAATAGGTAACAAAGAATAAAGTTAATTGAAAAACTGTCATTAGACTTGATTTTGCCTAAATGACAAACTGAAACTACCTCCTAAATATTAATATTTGTACATCACATAAAGTTCATATGTTGGAAATATGCTTAAAGAAAAGGAATTACAAATTTTAATAAACAGAATGACACAGTAAATGCAAAACAGTAGAAAGAGATGAAAATCTGATTAATCAGAGTGGTTAATGCTTAGATATAATTAATGATGTGTTAGGAGCAATTTCGAGCCACTTGCACATAAATTTAATACCAAGGAGTTTATGTGTACACAGAGATTAAATAAAAAAATACATTTACAATGATATTAATATTAAAATGATTATGGGAACCAACTGTCTGCTATAGAAAAAATAGAGTGTGAAGTAACTAGTAGAAAGTTTGAAACTTTGTTAGAAAGTTGATCAAGTGAAAAAGTGATCAGCATTTTTGAGCACTAAAGAGAGGATGGACAAAATTTTCTTTTCTTTCTTCTTTCTTTCTTTTTTTTTTTTTTTTTTGAGATCAAGTCTGTCTCTGTCCCCCAGGCTGGAGTACAGTGGCGCAATCTCAATCTCAGCTCACTGCAAGCTCTGCCTCCCGGGTTCACGCCATTCTCCTGCATTAGCCTCCCGAGTACCTGGGACTGCAGGCGACCACCACCATCCCTGGCTAGTTTTTTGTATTTTTAGTAGAGACGGGGTTTCATCGTGTTAGCCAGGATGGTCACGATCTCCTGACCTCGTGATCCACCCGCCTGGGCCTCTTAAAGTGCTGGGATTACAGACGTGAGCCACCGCAACCGGCCCATAATTTTCCAATACCAAGAAAATCATTTGATATTGCAAGGTTTTAAACCTAAATTAGTGTATTTAACTTCACAAAGGCCGAAATCCTATAAGTAATGTTTCTTGAACACTTTAAAATGACAATAAAAATTGAAGTGTAACCAACAAGTAATGTGAAGCCACATGCAAATTTCCTTTTAGATCGTTTTAGTATTTTTTAACTTTATGTGAATTTTTATTTTAATAGGTTTTTGGGGAACAGGTGGTGTTTGGTTACAGGGAGAAGTTTTTAGTGGTGATTTCTGAGATGTTGGTGCACCCATCACCCAAGCAGTGTACACTGTACCCAGTGGGTATTCTTTTATCCCTAAGATTGTTTTAAATGACATCTAGATTAAATAGAACATTCAGACAGAGATTACTTTTACAGCACCAGAGAAACGCTAAGGAGGAAGCTTTGCGACTGAAAGCAAAAGACCTGAATTTATATATTTAATTCCACTAATTAACATTCTTAATTTTATAGAAAAACAGCAATTCTGCCCACGTGCAGGAGTTATGCATTAAAGTGGAGCATGATCATTTCAGATATTTGTCCAAAACATAAAAATTCTTCCAAGTATTAAGAAAATATTTATACTTCACAGATAATGTTAGTGTATAATACATGGGCATTGAGATGTTTCAAATGAGAAAAATTTCTCATAGGACACCGTTCTACACAAAATATTTATGTAAAATTTTTTACTCATATATGCATGCGGACATTTGATGTTTTAGCACGGAATAACATTCGCAAAGGTCATTTAATGTAGTAAATTAAAAATTTTTAAGTTTACAAGAATTTTAAAACTGCCCAGCAGAACTGATAGAAAAATATGGGAACTTCCCAGGACCAGAACTGAATCAAGAGGCAAATTCACAGGAGTCATGAAAGCAAGAAGTTAGAGCTGCCTTCAGGTACATCTCTGATTGAAGGGCTGAGTACACAGACCTCAAGCCTGTGAAAATCATCCACTCTGCCCTTTGGAATATACAGAGAAAATTACTAACTGGGGCCATCCCAAATGTGAGATCTCTAAAATGTAAGAGCCAAATTGTAAATTATGAAGCACACAAAATAAGCTACCCAAAAAAGGGAAAGAAGAAATTATATAACCCATAAATTTCACAGATTGGAAACATATTTAAAATAATTAAGTAACACAAATCGGGAAGGAGAATATCAAAATAATTTTGAAAACACATAAAGTTCTAAAGCGGGCACTGGGGGCAGTGGCTCATGCCTGTACTCCCAGAACTTTGTGGGGGCCGAGGCAGGAGGCTCACTTGAGGCCAGGAGTTTGAGATCAGCTTGGGCAACAAAGCAAAAATTGTCTCTACAACAAATAGATATAAAAAAATAAGCCAGGCACAGTGGTGTGTGCTTGTACTGTCAGCTACTGGGGAGGTGGAGGTGAGAGGGTCTTTTGAGACCAGGAATTTGAGGTTGCAGTGAGCTATGACCACCACTGAACTCAAGCCTGGGTGACAGAGAGATTCTTTCACACACACACACACACACACACACACACACACACACACACACACACTAAACAGGCATGTTTTGCAAAGACTCAAACAGAAATTGAACAACTGAAACTTAAATAAATTTAATATCCAATGTATGGTTTAATTATTAAACCAAGTTAATAACAACAGGATTAGTGAACTAGGATACTGAGATGAATAAATAAAATAACTACAGAAAAACAAAATGATCACAATACAAACATGATTATACATGTACAAAGAATAAAATGAAATGAAATCAAATACATTGGTTTCACTAGCTTACATACAAATAACAAATCATATTAATAACAAATATTTATAAATTTCTGAAACTCAATATCAGATGGGAACCCTTGAATGCAGAAGTGTATTGTGATTAATAGTGACCACCAACAAAAAATACTCGACAGAAATAAAAGTCAAACTGCATAACAGCAAAGAAAAGAAAAAATTTTAAAGCCATGAGAGAGAAAAGAAGAGAGAACCAATGAAGGTGAGAGCAAAGTCTCCACAGCCTGTGCTCAGTCAGAAAACAGAGAAATAAGTAAGAGTGCCGAGAGAAGTTACGGTTCAACCAATAATTAGATACTTCACTAACATATTTTGAATAAGTAAGGATGCACTAAATGATTTCCAAAAGTAAAAAAGTGGGAAATCTTATTACCAATATGAGCTTATTAAGAATACACTTCAAAAAGAAAAAAAAAATTTTAAATGGAGTTCAAGGAATCAAAATGAAATGCAAGAAACTGCAAACATATTGGGCTATGAAATCATGGTGGACAATGAACTAAAGGATCCATCAAGTCTTTGGCAGCATCAGTTTCCAAATGATTTATATAAAATAACAGTGTTAAATGAACTCTATATAATGTAATGAAATAAATTATCAAATCCTCTGATACTTGAATAATTTAACTGATGTTAGCATCTCCTTTTCGGATAATTATTTTCATAGAAAAAATATACAATACTTCTGTCTCATCATTTGCAGAATATCAATTATCCTTTTTTCAGAACTTATTAGCACCAAAGGGCTCACAGTGGCATAGGCCCTGGTCACAAGCCTCTGGACAGCCAAGATGACTGAATCATATGTTTATATCAGAATCAAGTAGGATGAGAGGCTCAAATCCAACCAGTACATGACCACAAAGAAACTCACCAACAGCAAGATGGTCTCGGTGGCCCTTTTTTCTGGAGAGACTCTTGGAGAGAGTCTGGTGCTGTGAAGGTGCTGGGATCACCTCTGATGCCTGCACAAGAAAGTCACCATGTATGCACTTGAGAGCAGCGTCTAATTCCCACAAAGGAGACATCTCTAGATAATGACAGAGTAAGAAAAATAAGGCTCCAGATGATGGACTTCCTTGGAGAAATGAGGCAGTTTTATTGAGCCTCTAAAAACTGGTCTGAGTCATATTAGAAGAAACCACAGTGTCGAAGATTATGTAACTACTGCAGGACAAACTGAGGGACCATAAGAAGACAAGAACATATGAAATATGATTTGTGAATTTATGTTTAAACCTCACCAACTAGGAGGTGCTGGGGCTGATGGTGATGGCCTGGAGCATGCTCAGGAGGCAGGTGGTGCAGACAGAGAGGTCCCTCATCACGTGCTCAGCTAGAAAAGCATCTTACACTTGAAGTCATCTTGAAAATGAAGGGACTCAAAAAGGTCTGGAGACACCAAGAACACAATGGTGAGCAGCATCATGATGTGGACGAGGGCCAAGTGACTGGTGGTCAGGCCAGTGGGCTCAGGATCCAGAAGGAGCGTCATGGTACCAGAGAAAAGGAGGAAGATGTTGGCCGAGACTCCAGTAACAGCTTGGGCAAAGAAGGCACTTTTGAATGATAACATAAGAGGAAACTGCGTTCATTTTAATGGCAAAGAGGAAATATTTTATGTACCTGAAAAAATCAACCAATAAAACTTCCATCATCAATGTTACTTACTTCAGATTTAAAATTATCACCGTCATTATCATTTTAAATCCATCCATTTATTTTGATTAATGTTGATTGTCACATATAAATTCTTAAACCTACAGCCTGATCATTATATGATAAACAAAATTATTAAGTTGATCGAACACCCACACATGCACAGTCACACCTGTAGAGGGCGCACATTATCTGTGCTCCTATAGTATCAAGGACACACTTTTTTATTAAGCATTTAGTTTTCACTTTTTGCATTCCTTCATTTAGTTTTCATCACCCAGAACTGTGACATGTATGTAAAAATGAATCATGGGTGTTTGTAGAACAGAACTGAAGTAGATTTTGTGCTAATGGAAAAAGCAATCACCTGATATATTTTGGAAAAAAATAATAATGCATTGAGTGGCTGTGATATCACAACAGTCTGACATCATGCTGAACATCACATTCATGCATGCAAAGTTTAATGTATCCTATAAAAATTATATAGCAGATACATAGCAGAAGGTGTTCTTTTCAGATAGTTTGTGGTAGTAAAAAAAAACTCCCTATTAGCAATTAGTATAATAGGATTAAACATAATTTTATTGTGGTCATCTACCAAAATCTTCTTAATGTGAAGTATATTAAAAACCTTGGGAGCGCGTCTGGCCGGCCCCGCCACGGGGCCGCGCGGGGACGCACGCAGGCAGAGGCGTGGATCGATCCCCGGTGCCCATGGCCCGGGCCCCGACGGCCCAGCGGAGCCGCATGCCTCCCGCCGCGCCCGCGCGCAGCACAGAGGAGCTGCCGCGCGCCTTCCTGCAGAGCCTGCGCACGCTATTCCACATCCTGTACGATCCACGGCGCGGCTGCGAGCACCTGCGCGAGATCCAGTCCCGCTGGCAGGGCGCCGACGCGCGGGAGCTGCCCCTCGGGGTCCTGGAGGGCCCGCGCGAGGTGGCCCCTGCCAGCGGCTACCTGACCTTCCAGCGCTTCGTGGCCGGCCTGCGCACCGCACTGCTGAGCGCCGACGGCGGCTCCCGGGACCCCACGCACGCCCCGGCCTGGCCCAGGAACCAGCCGCCGCAGCGCCTGCTGTTCGCGCTGGCCGACGAGCCGCGGATGGTCCTGGAGAGGAAGCACCTGCCCCTGGGCGAGCGCGCTTCTCTGGCTGGTCCCAGCGGCGCGGCCCGCAGCCCAGAGCAGCTGTGCGCCCCCGCCGAGGCGGCGCTCTGCCCGGTGGAACCAGAGCGATCCCAGAGCGCGGCGCTGGAACACAGCCCCAGCGCGTACGCAGGTGCAGCGGCCTGCCAGGGCCTTGGAGGCAGACTCAGGGGATGCCCCGCGGGCCCCCAGTGCCCGAGGAGAACGTCAGAGGCACACCATCACCAGCGGCGTTGACTGAGGCCTGCTGAAGCAGATGAAGGAGCTGGAGCAGGAGAAGGAGGTGCTGCTGCAGGGTTTGGAGATGATGGCGCGGGGCTGCGATTGGTACCAGCAGCAGCTGCAACGAGTGCAGGAGCGCCAGTGCCGCCTGGGCCAGAGCACAGCCAGCGCAGACTTTGGGGCCACGGGGAGCCCCTGCCCACTGGGGCGGCTACTGTCCAAGGTACAGGAGGTGGCCGGGTGCCTGGGGGAGCTCCTGGCTGCGGCCTGTGCCAGCTGGGCCCTGCCCACGTCCTCCTCGGGGCCCCCTGCTCTGCCCTGAGGTCAACCTCGTCCTCGGGCTGTCAGCAGCAGACCATCCTCATGCTGAAGGAGCAGAACTGACTCCTTATCCAGGAGGTGACCGAGAAGAGTGAGCGCATCACGCAGCTGGAGCAGAAGTCAGCGCTCATTAAGCAGCTGTTTGAGGCCCGCGCCCTGAGCCAGCAGGACAGGGGGCCTCTGGACCCCACCTTCATCTTGCCGGTGTGAGCTGAGCGGGCCCACAGGGCCAGCCTGGCACTCAGCCCTTCGGAGCGGGCACTCTGTCGCACCCAACCTCTCTGGCTGGAGATCCCCGGCAGGCCCAGGCAGTCCCGGAATGGGCGCCTTCCTGCACCCCTTGCCATCCAGGCTTCCCTGGCCTGTTCCCGGCTGGCGCCCACACCGAGCCCTTGACTCGGTTTTGGCTTCCGGTGCTGACATGGGCTGAGGCTCTCTTGAGTCTGCATAGTCCGCAGCTACTACTGCCGCTGTCAGTGGACAGTGAGGGAGCCCTCCACCAGTTACCAAATCTTTGGTCGCCCGGTTTCCAGCGGTGCTGCCCTGGGTCCCATCTCCCGGGAAAGGCACTGCTCACGCCAGGCTGCACTTCCGACAACGGCCAGCAGAGGGCGCTGGACGGCACGGATGCGGCGCTGAGGCTGCGCCCCAGACCTGGGGGGTCCAAGGGCAGCTTACCCCCACCTCAACCAGGGCACCAGGACAAGGTGGCTGTCGCTCGGACGGGAGCAGATGGAGGGGATGGGGAAGGCCTCTAAGCGGTGGTTGCTCGCCTGGCAGGGAAGCCCAGGGATGGCGGTCGGACTTCAGGTCCAGGCCAAGGCTGAGAGACTCTGGCTGCAGCGGATCGGGGAGCCGGGTGGACGAGAGCTTGGCCTGCTTGTGCCTCCCGCAGACCCCGGGGTGATGGTCTTCCTCATCCTGGCCAGGACGCTTCCCCACGTTGCGTCCCACAGAACAACCTGTGAGCCTGGCTCACCAGGAGGGCCCTGTCCCCAGGTGCCTGGGCCCCCACTTTCCAGGCATGTCATAGGGAAAGTCTGTCACCCCCTCACTCAGGATTCTCAGGGCCTGGGGTCCTGCTCACCCCCCTTTCCTCTCACGCCCAGCCTGATCCCAGGTTTCATTGAGGAGGAACCACTTCCCTTAGCCAAGGAAAAGGAGAACCCCCAGGGTACAGGAGGAGGCTGGGGCAGGTCCCCTTGGGTGTCACTCCTTGCCCCTGTGCCCAGGCCCACTCCCGCTGGTGCTGGGGTACGCACTGGTGGGGGCCTCATGCTCAGCCCAGCCTGGAGGGCCCCAGTGCCACCAGAGCCAAGGGCACGGCAACATCACGGATGGGTTCTGCAGTCCGGGGCCTCCGATTCAGGGTCAGTGTGTGTGTCGGGGGGTGCGCAGGGTCCCTGATGCGGGGTCAGTGTGTGTGGGACGCAGGGCCCCCGATGCAGGGTCAGTGTGTGTGGGGCGCAGGGCCCCTGGTGGGGGGTCAGTGTGTGTGGGGCGCAGGATCCCCTCGTGCCCAGGGCACTTTGATGCACTATCCCACAAGGCAGCCCTGTCTCAGAGGAGGGGTCCTGGCAGCCAGCACGGCAACTCCCTTCCGGAACCCAGCTCCACGATAACCTGCCCACAGCGACCCCACAGAGCCACATCCCCTGCTGCACCCGGGCTGCAGAGGTGTCCCAGGACAGGCCCAAGCCAGCCCAGCGTGCAGCTGCCTTCCGACCCTGAGGATAGGAGTGAGCCTTCCAGAGGACATAAGCACTCCAGGCCTGGACCTCCTGGGTGGGAAAGGGAGCGGGTCCTGAAGGCCTGTGTCCCACAGCGCCAGCACCAGGTGGACTGCAGTGCAGTGGATGGGCCAGCGGTAGCCGGGGAGAAGCCCCCCCACCACATCAGGAAGCTGGGGTCTGCCCACCAGGGCCTCCCCACATCTGCCTTTGAGGGTGCCTACCATGCCCTGGGGGATCCGGGCATCTTTACAGGACTGGAAGCAGAAGACAGAACAGTGTCTGTCCCAGGGTGACTTCATCAGGAGACCGCCCACGTAGAGCTGGACCCCGCAGCTAAAGCGGAAATGTGAGACAGGCTGGCACCTCCGGAAAACTGCCTCTCAGCCTTGGTGTTCCATGCAAGGTGAAAAAAATATGGGTCTTCCAAGTTTACAGCTTGCAATCAGGCTAGTGTGTGGCCCTAGAGACCACGAGGGGAGAATTTAAAGTGGCCCCGGCTGGCACAGTCTAAGTGGCTGGCAGAGGGACATGCAGACCCTGCCTGGAGCCCGCCCTAGTGACGCTGGGCAGGTCAGTCTCCTTGCAAGATGTGACAGCATCCCTGGCCTCTATCCACGAGGTGCCAGTAGCATGCGCAGGTACATACACGTGCATGCACACAGTCATGACACCTAGAACTGTCTCAGGATGTCAAAATGTGTCCCTAGAGGCAGAAGTGTCCCTGGTTGAGAATGTGCCCCAGAGGAAACAACCACACCAGGCCTCAGGATTTTGTGTTGATCAAGTTCCAAGGAAAATGAATATCTGTCGGCTGCGGTGGCTCACGCCTGGAATCCCAGCACCCGAGGCCAGGAGTGCGAGGCCAGCCTGGCAAATGTAGTGAGAGACCCCATATCAAAAGGAAAAAAAGAAGAAAGAAAGAGGGAAGGAAGGAAGGAAGGAAGGAAGGAAGGAAGGAAGGAAGGAAGGAGAAAAGAAAAGAAAATGTGATCTCCAGTTTTAAAATTCATAAAGACCGCAAGAATACAATACACTATGAGACCCAGCAGAAACAACAGGTAGACTCTGTAGACACAGACACTGGAATTATCAGAGAGAATATAAAATAACAGTGTTTTATATATCTAAAGAAATAAAAAAGATTTCTGGAAATATGAAAAAAAATCTTGTTTTAGCACATGATCGTTCAAATCGTCCTTAAGTATTAGAAATACACTACAGTATCTCCAAACTTAAATAAACCCGAAGTAGTATAATTACATCACTCTGAATCAGTGCCGATTTGTAGTGTCTTAAAATGTAAAGATTTGCATAAATGCGTAAAATAATTTGTACTACTTTATTAAAATGGAAAATAGTCAAATAAAATTCAAATTCAAATATAATACATAATGTCAAATTTTCTTCCACAAATCTATATATTTATATATTCATAATATTAATATTTCATCTAGAAACACGTACTGACTAGTTATAGTTCAGTGAGATGTAAGAACAAATCTTCAGATAATTACAGACATCGTCCCACCTGAGTCTTGATCGCTCGCTGGTAATGAAGCTGAGAAACAGATGCCCACCTGGCTGAGTCTTGGAGTGAGTCTGTGTGTGAATTGTGGTCCCTGAGCCGTGGTTATAAGGAAGGGATGCTGTCAGTTTATCTCCCTCAGGCCCATAATTGTCATGTTACCTGTAGAAGCAGGATGGCCCTGACCCTGCAACTGTTAGAAAGGAGAGCCACTGGGAGAAAATAAATGTACCTAATTCCTGAAAACAGCAGAGTAGCCACAGCTGGGTTCTGAAGTTTAGAATGAGTGAGCTCATTTTCTTAGGTAACTTTTGATCGGCTGGATTGCCTCCTCTCAGTCCTTGTCAACAAAAGGGATGTTAAAGACTAACTAACTTCAAACCGTCTTTACAGTTTCATGTCAGATTATCAAACGTTTCCTTGCTGGAAAAAAAAAAAACTATACATACATACAATGGGATGAATGAATATCATAATGCTGCATAAAAGAAACCAAATTAAAAAGCATGCATAGTATCTAATTCCATTCATTAAAAAAATCAAAAAGCAAACAAAACTGAATTTCTGGCTTCAGGTAAGAGTGAAGTATCTTGTTTAACAAGACTCTCACAGGAAAAGTAATACATTTTTGATAAAATATGATATGTAATCATATAGAAATATATTTATGTGTAATGCATATGGCATAATACATGTATGGGTAAGAAGTGAATGAGAATTTCAGCTTCATCCACTGTAGGGGAGTTAGGGATTGGAGTTAAGTTCAGTCAAATTGAGTTTCTTCTAGAAAAATAACAATACTCCTCAAAAAACATAACAGAATCTAGAGTGTCTATCTGTCATTTATAGTTTCTAGCAAATAATTTTAAAATTCATGAGATGTGTGAAAAAAGCGGGATAATGTAATTCATATACGAGATTAAAACTAAAACAGGCATTAGAAGCTAGCTCCAAGACGTCCAAGGTGTTGTAATAAGATGACAAGAATTGGAAAGCAGCTATTATAAATATGGTCATGGAGGTAAAGAAAAATATTCTCATAATGACTGGGCACATGGGGGATCTCAGCAGAGAAATGGAAATTATAAAAGAACCAAATAGAAATATGATAATGAAAAAAAGTACTGTTGAGAGGATCAGCTGATTAGAAACAGAAAAAATAAACTTAAAGACAGAGCCCTAGAAATTAACTAATCTGAAGACAATGTTTCAGACGAATGATTGAAGAAAAATAAACAGAGCCTTAGAGATCTGTGAGATGACTGGGTCCTGCTAGACAATGCCTGCCTTCCCCAGTGTGGAGTCCACAGTGCAGCTGACCTGCCCCTGCCTGAGCATTTCAGCTGTGGTCCAGCATTCTTCTGAGAGCCTGGCCCCAAAGGCCGATGGTCCACCCTGGGGCTCCTGCCACAGTCACTACTGCCACTGCTATTGCTGCCACGAGGCCAAGGAGGAAGTGTGGAGACCAGGCACTTTCATGCACCCCAACAGTGGAATCCACCCTGTTTTTTGTTGTTTTTTTTTTGAGATGGAGTTTCCCTCTTGTTGCCCAGGCTGCAGTGCAATGGCGAGATCTCGGCTCACAGCAACCTCTGCCTCCCGGGTTCAAGCCATTCTCCTACCTGAGCCTCCAGAGTAGTTGGGATTACAGGCATGCGCCACCACGCCCGGCTAGTTTTGTATTTTTAGTAGAGATGGGGTTTCTCCATGTTGGTCAGGCTGGACTCAAACTCCGGACCTCAGGTGATCCGCCCGCCTCGGCTTCCCAAAGAATCCACCCTGTTTTTGAGGAAGGTAGGTGGCAAGTGGGTCACAATGTTTCACAGCTGCCAGCCTCCACTGCACCCACTGAGGGGGGGCCTTTGCTCCCCAGTAATATGCCCATGGCATAGCCACACTGCCCTTGCCTAGGCATTTTGGTTCCAGCTGCACACTCTTCTGAGGCATTGCAATCCCCAGCTGCCGGCAGAGCAGCTGACTCTGATGGAAGGGGGGAGCAGCTCTGCTCTTCAGGGCAGGGCAGGGTCAGGCCATGCCTCTGGCACCAGCTGTCTCACTCCAGCCATTCCCTGACTAGAGTCCAGTGATGTGGGTCTTATCCTAGCTCCATATTTCACCAACTGTGTGACCTGGATGAGTTTCTTCACCCCCCAGCCTTCCGTGTCCACGTGCAGACAGTGGATATGGGACACAAACAGTGCCAACTGCACAGAGTGACTGGGCACGTCAAATGAGATGGGACCAATAGAAAGGAGAGTGGAGGCTTGGCCCATTTGTTGGTGGAGGTGCTCACTGAGGTGCAAGAAGGTCTATAGGTCACCCACCCATCTGCCCAGGAGCCTCACCTGCCTCAGCACTTATTAGGCACCTGATGTACAGGGATTCTATGGCAGACACCCAACAGTATGGCAGACACCCTTAGTTGTGCTGCCACATGATTCTCCCACCTTGGCCTCCCAAAGTACTGGGATTATAGGCATGAGCCACCACCCAAGTTTAAATTTTTGTTTCATTTTTGTTGTTTTTATATGCTTTAATTACTTTCTCCTTTTCTTCTGTGTATCTACTACAGTTTATTTTTCCTGGTGGTTATCATGAGACTCATGTCAAACATCTTGTGTCTTAACAACCTTGTTTAAGATGATGACTATTTAACTTCTATGCATAGAAAAACTTTACAAATTTTCTCCCTTTCACACATTTTATATTATGTATGTCACACTTTACAACTTTTTATGTTGTGTGTCCATTAACAAATTATTGTGGCTATTTTATTTTTAATATTTTTATAGATCTTACACTAAAGGTCAAAGTGACTTATGCAAAACCACTACAGTATTAGAGTATTCTAAATTTCACTAGGTATTTACCATTTTCAGTGACATTTATACTTCAATATTTTTCATATTATTAGCATTCGATCATATCAATGTGAAGACTTCCTTTCAGCATTTATTGCAGAACAGGTTGAGGTGTGATAAATACCCTCACCCTCTTTTTTGTCTTGGAATGTTAGAATGTCTTGATCTATATTATTTCTAAAGAGCCTTGGATATACTCTTCTTAACTGTCAGTTTTTTTAAATTATTTCAGCAGTTTGAATATATGGTCTCCTAGTTTGCTTGCAAGGTTTCTGCTGAAAAATCCACTGATACCATTATAAAGGTTTCCTTCTATGTGAAGAATCTATCTCTTGCTGTTTTCAAGGTTTGTGCTTTATCTTTGTATTTTGACAATCATAATGTGTCCAAGGGCAATCTTTATTAGGTTCTTCTTGCTGAAGGTATTTTGAGCTTCATAAAACTGAATGTTCATATTATTTTCTAGATTTGGAAAGGTTTAAGACATTACATATTTAAAGCTCTTTTCCTCTTTCTCCCTTTTTCTGAAATTTCTGAAATGTGTATATTTGTTCACTTGGTTATATATTGGTTACTTTTAAATAGCCTGTTTTGGAGTTTGCTGAATTTTTCTTCGTTGGGATTGAGTCTCCTGTTAAACATTTCTATTACATATTTCCAGTTCTGCCATTGTTTATTTCAGTTCCAGGATTTCTGTTTGGTTGTTTTTTATGGTTTCTATTTATCTATTAAAATAATTTTTAATATAGTTGGGGTCTTGCTATGTTGGCCAGGTTAATCTTAAATTCTTGGTCCCAAGCAATCCTCCAGCCTTAGCCTCCCAAATTGCAATTATCACAAGTATAAGCCACCATGATAAGCCTATTTCTTTATTATAATCCTTATTTTGTTTCTGTGTTGTTTCATAACATTTTTAGTAATCTATCGGTGTTCTTTTACATCTTATTGAAATTTCTTGATGATTATTTTCAATTCTTTGTCAGTCAATTCTGAGACCTCCATTTCTTTGCAGATTTTTACTAGAGCTTTATTAGCTTCTTTGGGTGATGGTCATGTTTTTCAGATTCTTTAAGATCTGTGCAGCCTTATGTTTGTGTCCCTGAATACGAAGGAGTAAACACATCTGCCACTCATCATAGGATAGTTTTGAAACATAAATACTTTCTCCTATTGGGTCCCTGGGCTGATGGGATTTTAATTGAGATTGTAGTTGAGTTTGTTGGAGCCAGGTCACATGACTGCTACGTGGTCTTTAGAGGGCTTCGTGAACAGCTAGAAATCTATGTCTAAATAATCTGTATTGCAAAGAACAGTGCATATCTTAACCCTGGTGTTGCTTGAATAGATGGAATCCTTCTGCCCTCCATAAACAAAATTGATGAAATAGGTGGGAGAAATAAGTGTTAAAATGCACACTGTGTCATCTGGAGAACAGAGCACTATATCTGGGAACGCGAGTCAGAAGAGACATTGTTTTTCTTTCTCAAAAAGGTGGTTGTAGTCCAGCTGGGACCCTGAGGTGCATCTGGATCACTTGTAGCATTTGAAATATCACAGATTACTGGGCCTCTCCTTCATGTTACTCACTCCGTAGTTCTTGTCTATGGCTCAAGAATATTCTTTTTTTTTTCACAAGTTCTCAGGTGTTTCCAATGCTGCCTGCTCAGGGAAATCACTTGGAGAACCAGTATCTGGGTGCGTATTTTGTGTCTTCTCCAGCAAGGATATTGGCCCACAGAAGATGCAGTCAGAGACACAGGTGTCTGAATGGTTTTAAGTGGACTTTGGTATTGGTTATTCAAATATGAAAGTGATCTGATCCTCTGGACTATTGCATTACTTTTCTGTTACCTCAATTAAGTGATCAGAATGTGCTATTTAAAACCTGTAAGTGGCCTCAAACTCTTCAGTAAAAAACCATTTATCATTGCATTGCAAAAATTCCAAACTATTCCTCAGAACTAAAAACGTCTTGTGTGAGATTCCATGGGATAAGGAGAGCAGTGACAAAGCTGTAACCATAAGACAGACAAGGAAATGGCTTTGATGCATATGTAACTGGGGATAAAAATAAAGAAGGAGTGAGGAACTGGAGATAATTATAAAATAAAACAAGCAGAATTTTCTTTTCTGAATTCAGTCAGTTCAGTTGAAGAGCAGGTGTCCTCTCTCCACATGAACAATCAATGCTATTTCTTCACTCTAAATGTTTCAGTCTCTTACCTGAAAGATGTAATACTACTCTAATAGAAACAGTTTTCTCTGCCAGGCGCAGTGGCTCATGCCTGTAATCCCAGCACATTGGGAGGCCGAAATGGGCAGATCACGAGGTCAGGAGATCGAGACCATCCTGGCTAACACGGTGAAACCCCATATCTACTAAAAATACAAAAAATTAGCCCAGCATGGTGGTGGGCACCTGTAGTCCCAGCTGCTTGGGAGACTGAGGCAGGAGAATCCCTTGAACCCAGGAGGCGGAGGTTGCAGTGAGCCGAGATTGCACCATTGCACTCCAGCCCGGGGGACAGAATGAGAGTCCATCTCAAAAAAGAAAAAGAAAAAAAAAGAAACAGTTTTCTCTTAAATGTCGAGTATCTGCTATACACCCAGCACTGTCCTCTCTATTTGTTTACTTTATATAAACATTAAAACAACTCCATAACTTGTAAAACCTCCTAAATTTCCACTGGAAAAAAAATCAGCCTGATAACATTTTAAAAATTGTATACTGTCACTTAACATAAATAGAAGGAAAAATTAACTAAAGAAAATTTTGACTTAAATAGTTTTTTCTCCAATCTGTAAGGGAGAAAATGGAATGCAATAGTGAAATAAAATGTAATGCGCTCACTCACTGTAGAATTACATCTTCAAATTAACTTCTGAGCAACATTCAGTTTTATGAAAACATTTTTAAAATCACTGAGCAGATAATATAAAAATATTTCATAACCTTTGGAACAAAAAATTGTGTATTTGTTCTCATGTGAATAATAGGCCACTAAACAAAAAATATACATATAAGGAAGATTCTGAACCCAGGAGACTTGAGACTTGGGAAAAATAAGCTCAGTGTACAATAGAGAAATTCATTTTGCTTTAAGCATTTGTGAGCTTCCTAATTTGCTAGCAAATTGTCAACTCTTTCAACACTCTTTTTGGTCCACAATTTCCTTTTCAATTTAAAGAAGCGTAAACACACACACACACACACACACACACACACACACATTTCCTCCTCCATATTTCTCTTACACTTGTAGTTTATTTTTAGCTTATTATATTTGTATATTGCATTCATTGTAAACTAGAGCACAAAAATCTTTGTGTGTTCAGTTAGCCCATGTACAGGAAATGTGCAAAGAAAAATATTCAGTAAATTTTTTTTTTTTTTTGGAAACAGAGTCTCACTCTGTCACCCAGGCTGGAGTGCAGTGATGCGATCTCGGCTCCCTGCAACCTCTGCCGCCTGGGTTCAAGTGATTCTCCTGCCTCAGCCTCCCGAGCAGCTGGGATTACAGGCGCATGCCACCACACCCAGCTAATTTTTGTATTTTTATGATCTTTACCATAACTGACATAATCTTCCTGTAGTTACCAAAAACTTAAAAAAATATGAAATAGAACTTTTGACAATAGTCTCCAAATTATTTGAGTTCTCTGAACAAATGATTACTAAATATGTCATTTGACTGTATTATCCAATAGTATATTGTTACCGTCTGTTGCCCCTAATCTTGATTAAAGTAAAATAGTTTAACATTGGTGGCAGAATAACATTTAATTTATTGCACATCAGTGTTAAAACATTGAAAACCATTTAGTTTATTAATTAAAACTAAGTTCACGCATTGTCTAAGTAAGGCATTCCAAAATCCACTATATTCTTCTTGGTCAAAATACAGTCACAAACATTGAATAAGCATTATTTTTTCTCTGATGAAATTATCTTGATACTTCCTTTATCTACTTTTAAAGACTAAGGTTAATGATTTAGGAAACATTGATTTAAAATACGTTTAAAACCTTTCACGGAGGTGTTATCTGTATCTGTAATTTAAAAAAAAATTATCACACTGAATAATATTTAAGACTTTAACCTTTTACTATAATACACTGATATTTTAATAGATTGGCCAGCTTTTTTATCCCTTAAGGAGAGATGATTGGTAAAATTATTTATTTCAAAAATTCAGAATTTTTCACTCTTGCTTTAATAGAGATGAATAATTCCCAGAACACCTACCTCATGCAGAGTAAGTAAACCACAAACAGCATCTCTCTTTAAATTTTTTTTTTTTTTTTTTTGAGATGGAGTTTCATTCTTGTTGCCCAGGCTGGAGTGCAATGGTGCAATCTCTGCTCACTGCAACCTCTGTCTCCCGGGTTCAAGCAATTTTCCTGCCTCAGCCTCCCTAGTGGCTGGGACTACAGGCACCCATCACCACACCTGGCTTTTTTTTTTTTTTTTGTATTTTTAGTAGAGATGGGGCTTCACCATAATGGCCAGGCTGCTCTCAAACTCCTGACCTCAGGTGATCCACCCTGCTTGGCCTCTCAAAGTGCTGGGATTACGGGTGTGAGCTACTGTGCCCAGCAGTTTTGTTTTTTTTTTTTAAATTTTTATTTTTTAATTTTACGTTTGCCATTAAGGTTCCATGGAGAAATTCATATAGAATGGCCTCTCCCAGCTCTGATGCAGCAACAATAGGTCACATTGTTTATAATGTTTTCATATAAACGCTAGGAATGTAGGCATAGCATCAACCGATTTGAGAGCTGAATTACATCACTAATAGTTGTTTCTTAAATAATCTCAAATAATGACAATACAAAGCAAGTATCCATTGAAATATAATTATAACTGTCCAAATATCATAGTCCTTGCTTTTTTCAAAAATAGGAACAAGTAAATTATCTAATTGTTTTGACTTTAGATTATTCTCTATATTAAATATTCTTGTCTAATGTAAAGTCTGAAAATTATAGTGCCTTTGTACTTTCTCGTGGGAATTCTCTGATGTTTATTTAGACTTGATTTTTGAATACTCCCTCACATTTATTGCATTTGAAAAGTTTCCCTATGGAAGAATTCTTTATGAATTCTAGTTATTTCTAAGGTTTATATTTAAGATAAAACTCTTTCTACATCCATTACATATATAGTGATCCTCTAGCATGAATTATTTGATGTTGGGTAAACTGTGAACAGTAGTTAAAGGCTTTGCCACGTTTTTCACAATGTATTCAAAACAGCACATACAAAGCAAATCTGTTTTATTCATTAAGACAAATTAATAATCTGTTTTCCATTTTAAAGAAAGTGTGAGGGATTTTTTTCTAGCTAGTTGTCATTCTTTATAAAGCCAGATTAGGGGTCCCTGGGTGCTGGAGAAGGGGGTCCCATGCACACTCAGATATCTAAGAAGGTTCTGGTTGGGATTAATTCATTTAACACAGAAATATTAAGCACTTAACTTTGCGTAGTTACTTTTCTAGAACCTTGGCATAATTCAATGACTACAACATACAGATCTCTGGGCCTCAATTCTATTCAATGAGTTAGACACTCTTTCAAAGTAGATGGACATCATGTCCACGGAATGTGAGATGAGATGCCCAATGGCCTCTTCTAGGTAGGGAGGCACCCTCTTAGATTCTGACCAAGATGACAAATCCCAGGACCAACTATAAGGTGGGTGGAATTTGAGTTCATAATAAGGGCCTCCTGTCCTCCAGATATATGAGGGAAATACAAAGACCGTGGTTGGGAAGAGGCTGAAAGAACCCTGGGGCTCATGCATCTTATGATTCCCATGAGAAGGCTGGAGTCTGGGTGTTCTGCAGAATAAAAGGAGTCAAAGAGGCTGCGGATGGGCCTCAGGCCCCCTACTAAGAAGAGAGGAGGCTGGAGCTCCCAGCCAGCCCTTGACAGACCCATCCCCATCACAGTCACATCCCAGCTCTGCCTGTCCCCCTCTATCCCACATCCAGGGGGCCCAGAACTGAAGTTATGATGAGCAGCCTGCTTCTCATAACCCTCCTTCTGAGGGTGCCATAGATGGGCCTGGGGGGAGCATGCCTGCCGGTAGTCGAGGGCACTAGTTGAAGACGCTAAGGTCCCCTCCCCACCTTGGGCGCCTCGGCCTGCGCGCAGGCCATTGCACTCCGCGTGGCTGTGGCCGCTGTGGCCAGCACCTCCTCGGAGCTCCTGGGGAGCGGCAGGTGAAGAAAGACTCAGCGACTCAGCCCGCACAAGGCAAAGGCCCAGGTTCAGCGGGTTGAGGCTTCGAGGACGCAGAATGGGCGCCTGGGTGGAAAGTGGTCGCCAGGTGTGAGTGGCACCGTGGGCCTAGTGCTCGGTTTTGCTGCCCCCGCTTCCTGAAGATTGCAGCTGGAGCCACCTGGGCGCAGCGTTTGATGTGGCACCTGCAGCGGCAGAAGCGACACCCAACCGCGAGGACGCTACAGGGAGCCGGCACGGAGACATCTGTCCCCTCTGCCCCCAGGCCCCAGTTCCTGGCCAGCTTTGGCAAAAGTGAGAGGCTGGACTTTGGAGGGTGGATGTGAGTGCGTGAGCGCATGTCCAGCCCCCAGTGTCCGGTATGACAAGGTGACACCTTCTGGCATCACCCCTCCCCTATCCTGCTTTCATACCTGGCGGGCTAATAGATCTCTCCCCAGGGATGCAGATCGCAAAGAGGAGGGGAGCGGGCGGATGTCCCAGGGCTGTGGGGTCGCTGGCTGTCAAGGTCAGGCGGGACGTGGTGGGTCTTCTAGAAGGGTTTGTGGGGCCAGTGGGGGTAAGGGTGTGCCAACCTCAACCTGCAGGGGTACCACGGTCCCCAAGATGCAGCGCCTACAGTCCCCAGCCGAGCCGGGCTAAGTGCTCCGTGTGCCACCTGCTCCTTACATGTGCCCCGGGCTCCATGCAGTAAGCAGAGAGCAGTGGCCTGGTGTGCAGCTGCTGGGCACCTGCCCCCTGGGGACAGCCAATTCCTAGGGGGACCGAGGCATCCTCATCCCTAGCCTGGCAGCTTCTCAGGAAGGCTGTCGTCTGATAAGTGGAAGGGGAGGGTTTGGGGAGGGCCAGTGGCCCAGCCAACCTGAGTGATTTCCAAGTGAATGAACTGGGGGGTCCCACTGCCTCTGGCTCAGGGTTGTGGCGGAATCTGCCCGGACCTTAGGGGCTCCAGGCTGCCAGGTGCCTATCCAGACTCTGGGCGCCTCCTCCAGACCTCAGACCCTGTCTGAGAGGACTGATAGGGCATGATAGGGCAGGGGTGGTTCAGGATTGGGCCAGATGATCCCCTGTAATCTCTTATTACCCCCTCCCTCCCCTCCACTTTCCTGCACCCCGCCTCCTTTTTTTTTTTTTTTTTTTTTTGCCTATTCTGAGTTTGTCATGAGACTTTGTGGAATGTCTCAGGTGGGGAGGTAGGAAAGGTGAAACCCTTACCCCTGGCTTCAGGGTTCCTCCTAGGCACCCCCTCCTCTTAGGCTTTTTTTTGTTGTTTGTTTTTTTCGTTTGTTTGTTTGTTTTTTGAGACAGAGTCTCGCTGTCGCACAGGCTGGAGTGCAGTGGCGTGATCTCGGCTCACTGCAGGCTCCGCCCCCTGGGGTTCACTCCGTTCTCCTGCCTCAGCCTCCCGAGTAGCTGGGACTACAGGCGCCCGCTGCCTCGCCCAGCTAATTTTTTGTACTTTTAGTTGAGACGGGGTTTCACCGTGTTAGCCAGGATGGTGTCGATCTCCTGACCTCATGATCCGCCCGCCTCAGCCTCCCAAAGTGCTGGGATTACAGGCGTGAGCCACGGTGCCTGGCCCTCTTAGGCTTTTTTAAAGCACAGACCTGGCACCACGTTCTGTACCTCAGAGAGCTGCAGAGAACTTCTTGCGTTTCCAAAACCAGAACACTTGATTGCTGACTCCAGGCCCTTATCTCATGCCAAAACCCAAATGCCTTGGGGCAGCCAGCTTCAGACATGAGTGAATTTGATGCTTGTTCTCTGGGATTGACCCAAGGGAGCATGCCTGCCCCTGTGTTTTGGGGGAGTCAACAGTAGTAACCCAGAACTGTGAGCACCATTCCCCACAGAGAGCACAGGGAACACAACCCTCTCCAGCAGGCCGGGCTGGCCGTGGCCTGATGGACATCAGTCCTAAGGCAAGAGACCCAAGGCAGGGAATGTCTCTTGCCCCCACCCTTTCACAATGCAGACATTTAACTGGCGGTGGTGGCCTCTTTGGGTCCTTCCACCTTCAGAGTGGGATTGTTACCCTGTGCCACCAAGGGAAGCGGAAGCACAGGGCCAGTGGGTGGCAAAGTTAGAGACTGTGATTGGGAAATATCACCTTAGACCCAGCGTGACCCATTCAGAACATAGTGCCTCTTGGGCTCCATCCATGGGCTGTTCTTTCCATGGGGCACTTTGGGTGCAGTCAGCACCCTGTGGGGTGGGGGTGGAGCACCAGGAGGAGCAAGTGTTATGGGATCCACAGGGGGAAGGAGGGGATATTCCCCCTTTGCCCCATCCTGGGCACAAAAGGTTTGTTCTCTGATGTGTGTGGGCATCAGTGCCTGTGTGGGTATGGGTGGGGTTGCCTCTTTTCTTGACCAAGAAAGAACCACTCCTAGGTCTCCTGGGAGGCTTATGGGCACTACATGTACCTGGAAGCTGAGTGGAGTGTGTGAGGGCTCTGCAGGACTCTCCCCTGCTGCCTCCTCTCCATTGGGAGCCAGGCCATTTGCTCTTAGTGCCCACTCATGCTCAGGCCCACACTGCCCGTCACTCAGCAGGCCCCTCCCTGACTCCCCCAGCTCAGCTCGTTTTGAGTTTCCTCAGGCCCTTGTGGGCCCTGGGATAGAATCACAGAAGTTGGCAACTCTGCTGCCTGCTTCTGCCTCAAGTCAGAGTCCCTCATGGGCAAGGTGGGTGGGCAGGTCAGGGCTCAGCTTTTGGCTGAGTACAGGGTCCTTTTTTCATGCCACACTGATGGAGACACTGGGCAGGGCTGGCCTGGGGGCTGCTCTGTGGCCCCCCTAGTCTGTCACTGGACCAGATTGAAGACAGTATTTGTGCAGATGGCTTCACCTGTTGTCACTATCCAGACACTAGAACCAACTGGCTGTTGCTCTTGGGCCAGGGTCTTGGGCTGAGGCTGTCATGACCAGCATGTTCTTTGCCATGTGGGGGCCTCAGGCAGCTCCCAATGCTGAGTGGTCCCCAAAAGACATGACAGCCAGAACTGGAAGGCTGGAAGTCAGGACAGGAGTACATCTGACTCTGGGGCTTCCAGAAAGCTGGCCCTGAGCTGTGGCCCCTGCAAAAGACTGGCTCTTCCGAGATCATGCCACTGCACTCCAGCCTGGACGACAGAGTGAGACTCCATCTTGATAAATAAATAAGACAGGCTCTTGTGGATATTTCAGGAGACAAATGTGGGTCCTTCTGGCTGGCAGGATTCTGGTGATCACTGAGCAGGTGGGGCTGGCTTAGGTAGGTCAGGCACAATTAATTGGACCTGGCAGAGGAGCCAGGGAATGGTGTGGCCAGAATGGACATCTGGACCTTTGAATCTAGGCCATACATGGCAGAAGAACAAGAGACAGTCCAACCCCTCAGGCAGGTCTAGGTCAGGGCACCTGCCAGGTAGCAACATGCACCCCTGCCCCAGACCCCAATCCCAGACCACCTGCCTGCACTGGGCATTGTCTGGTCTTGCCAAAAAGGCCTGGGGGTGAGGATCAGGTGGTGTGGCCCTGGGTCTCAGGCCTCAGTGGTTCCTTAGGAACTGGGCAGTCACTGGGCACAGGGAGGGGCCCAGGAACATGTGCATCTGCCCATGCGTTGTGTTCTCACCCCAGCTTCTCAGCCCTCACTGGGAAAGGCCAGGGCTCCCTGCCTGCTCTGTGTTTCCAGCTCTGACCCACTCACCTGGTGACTCTGATGGCTTCCTCACCCCAGCCTGGGTCTTCCTCTGTTAGATGGGGGTCCCAGGCTTCCTGCAGACAGAAGCCAACCACAAGCCACACCTTGTGGGCCCACCTGGACCTCTTTATCCCAGTGACCATTGAGACCCAACTGGCCAGTACTGGTGTCCTATTTGTATATTGCCCTTTTTTCCCAGTGTGTTTTCTGTAATGACTGCTGTGTGGAGCTTCCATATAAGCTACAGAATACAGAATGTCCTCTACCACACACAGCCCCCACTACTATCCCCCTAGGGCTGGTCATGCCTTGCTCAACTTGGTGTAAATGGCTGCTGCTGGCCAGATGCAGTGGCTCACAGCTGTAATCCTAGCACTTTGGGAGGCCAAGGCAAGTGGATCACCTGAGGTCGGGAGTTCAAGACCAGCCTGGCCAACATGACAAAACCCTGTCTCTATTAAAATTACAAAAATTAGCTAGGTGTGGTGGAGCACCCCTGTAATCCCAGCTACTGGGGAGGCTGAGGCAGGAAAATCACTTGAACCTGGCAGGTGAGCCGAGATTGCGCCACTTTACTCCAGCCTGGGCGACAGAGCAAGACTCTGTGTCAAAAAATAAAATAAAATGAAATAAATAATTTTTTTAAAAAATGGCTGCTGCAGCGTGCACTGTTGAGGGCCACCCATCCACATGGCTGCCCGACCCTGCGTCTCCTTCCTTTTTGTTGCTGAGGTCTTTTCTGTTCCCTGCTCTTCATCTGAACTGCTCTTGAAGCCAAGATGAAGGATGAGTAGGGTGGTGCTGACAGGGACCCCTCCTGGGGTAAATCTCAGCTGAGAGGGGGCAGGCCTTGCCCCATCTTATCATTTCCTCCTCTGAGCTTCATTTCTGCCAGAGGTCATCAAAGTGCAGCCTGTCCCTACCTGCTCTTCTGCCTCCCATGAGCCAAGGATGAATTTTATATTTCCAAATGGTCGAACAAACCAAAAGAAGAATCATACTTTGTGGCATTTTGAAATTGGAGTTTTCAGCACCCATAAGGAAAGTTCTATGAGATTGCAACCATGCCCCTTCACTCACAGGTTGTCTGGGGAGGCTGCCGTCATGCTACAGCTGCAGATTTGAGTCATTGCGATCAAGATGGGTTGGCAAACCTGTGAATATTGACCCCTAACCATTTTGAGGAAGATTTTTTAGACCCTTGTTTGAGAATTGTCTGGTGGGACCCTGGGCTCTGGGTCAGAGTCTTCCCCACTCAGGGCTGCTTTGACCTTCACTGGGGTGTCTGTAAAGTGGGGGTGCCATGTGCCTATTGTGGGGGTGTTAAGCCCCAGAGCGTCAAATATTGGGGTGCTTGCCTCATGGTCACCCACCTCACCTGCAGAGGTCCTGGGATCTAATCCCAACCAGCAGGAGCTATTGGTCTTTGGTAACAGACACCATGAAGCTAAGTTGCCACCTGCATCGAGGTTGTCCCCTGGGGCTCACTCTCTAGGTCAAGGATGGTACAGGGCTGATGTCCTGAATCACATTCTGGTGGAGTCTCAGACACTACAGGTGCTGAATGAGCTGTTGGCCTACTGGAATGGGGGCAGCCGCTGGCAGAAATGGTTATAGATGCAGGACATTAAGGCAGCTGTGAGACTACTGGGAGTCACACCTCAGGTCTCACTCCCGGTACCTGCCCAGCTGGAATATTTGTGCCCCGATGGTCATTATGCAACAGGACCTGACACTGACCGGGGAGCTATGGCCACAGGCTCTCTGCAGCTGGCCACAAAAAAGAGTCTTCTCCTCCCCTCTGCTAATTTGCTGGGTTTTCTTGTCTCATTCTCACTTAGCCACTTCATTGCCTGAAAACAGACCCAAAATTGCTCCTTGGGCTGATAGTCATTTTTTTTTCAGCCACCTAGAGTGGCTACATCTCCTGGAGAACTTTGATTTTCTAGTCACAGAGGAAAGGACAGAATACTGACAGGGCCTGGATAGAAGATGCTGAAGGGGCCTTGTGGGGAAGGGAGGGAGCAGGGGCCCAGCCTCTTCGGGCCTTCCTCTTAGGAGGCTCCCTCCTCTCCTCCAATCCCATGCCACCCCAATCTGTTCTCAGAGTTAGATACAAGCAGCCTTCCTCCAAAGATTGGTCCTTGATTTCAGTCCCCTATTCACACCCTTTATTGAAATGGGTCTCCTCTTTCTCTGTGTATCAAACCCTCCCAATATATTTAATATGAAGAGAATAGAGCCAGGCAGTGTGCTGCCCAGGGAATCCTCTAACCCTTGGCCCGTGGATAAACCCCATCCCCACCCCCTCTCATGCTGCACTACCACCAGTGCCACCAGGGACAGGTTTTGGTATCAGGATGATGCAGGCCTCACTAAATGAGTTAGGGAGGAGTCCCTCTTTGTCAATTGTTTGGAATAGTTTCAGAAGAAATGGTACCTCTGGTAGAATTCGGCTGTGAAAACATCTGGCCCTGGGCTTTTTTTTGGTTAGTAGGCTATTTTTTACTGCCTCAATTTTAGAACTTGTTATTGGTTTATTCAAAGATTCAACTTCTTTCAAAAAATATTTCAAAAACAATAGATAAAACTAGCATTTAATAACAGAACAAAGGATCAGTAATATTTTAAGCAAAATCAGAAAGGTTACTTCAGTCTTATATTAGTTCACTCCATGCAGTTATCTCCTGTTCTGCTTGATATTCAGGAACATTTCACCTCTCTTTGAGAGTCCTGAAAGTTTTTTCTTTATTCTAATTCCAAAATTTGCAAAGTTATCAGAAACCTGCATTTAATAGCACCTGTCAACGTCCTACAGCTGATTATCAATCACCTTTCAAAGAGGATTAAAACAAGACAACAATTGTCCGTGGATGACAAAGAAGTCTTAGGACAGCCATTATTAAAGCCACGATTGACAAGGAGATTTTTGTTACTTCTGTTGCATACAACAATTTTACATAACAATTATTACTATTAATAACATACACTAAGTCATATCGGAATTACAGGATTTTCTACTGTTTTGAAACACATACCAATAATGTATTTCTACAAACACAGCCCAAGGAAAACCAAACAACATTTCATATTTAACAATGCTTTCTTTTTCGTTTTTGAGATAGAGTTTCACTCTTGTTGCCCAGACTGGAGTGCAACACTGCAATCTCGGCTTGCCCACTGCAATCTCCGCCTCCTGGGTTCAAGCGATTCTCCTGCCTCAGCCTCCTGAGTAGCTTGGATTACACATACCACAGCTGGTATACAGATGCCACCACATCTGGCTAATGTTTTTGTATTTTTAGTAGAGACGCGGTTTCACCATGTTGGTCAGGCTGGTCTCTAACTCCTGATCTCAGGTGATCCACCCTCCTCGGCCCCAAAAATTGCTGGGATTACAGGTGTGAGCCACTGTGCCCGGCCTGACAATGCTTTCTGACAATTCTTCCTGTATGATTTTTATACCAAATAAGCCAAATGTCATTTTTGTCCTTTAAGGGATCTAATGTCTAAAAGATATTTAGGTAAGAAAAATACATAATTTATAATTTGATTTTTAAAAGTTTGTCAAATATCAAATCCCTGGTTATCATAAGTCACTCATTAACCAAAATGATAAATAAAAAATTTTAAGGCCGGGCATGGTAGCTCATGCCTGTAATCCCAGCACTTTGGGAGGCCGAAGCTGGTGGATCACAAGGTCAGGAGTTCAAGACCACCCTGGCCAAGATGGTGAAACCCTGTCTCTACTAAAAATACAAAATTAGCTGGGCATGGTGGCACATGCCTGTAATTCCAGCTACTCAGGAGGCTGAGGCAGAGAACTGCTTAAACCCAGGACACAGAGGTTGCAGTGAGCCAAGATTGCACCACTGCACTCCAGCCTGGGTGACAAAGTAGGACTCAATCTCAAAAAAAAAAAAAAAAAAAAAAAATTTAAAGAGGCAAAAACCTTTACTAATTAATAGAGGGAAGACTTCACTTTCCAAATAATCTTTTTTTCCCTTTCCTTTTGCTGCAGTTTATTCAAAAGGGTAGACAAAAATCTTTCATTTTTAAAATATTACATGAAAATCTTGTTCACGAGAAAAAGCTAAATCTCATCCTTGCATTAGTGCACTATTGATGTCAAACCTAATTCTTAATAAAATCTTATAGACAAATCTATCTAGTCTTAATTAGTTTGACCATAAGAGTCCTATAATCCTTTGATAACACTTTACAATTTTTGTGAAAGAGCAGATTAGTGCTCTAACAAAAACCAGCTGTGCTTTTATTCCAGTGTCCAATTTATAAAAAAAACTGAATACCCCTTTAACTTTAGCCAATATGTTAACACACAGAATTTCTTTTACAAGATTTAATTTTTTGGCCAAGCGCGATGGCTCACGCCTGTAATCCCAGCACTTTGGGAGGCCGAGGCGGGCAGATCACAACGTCAGGAGATCGAGACCATCCTGGCTAACATGGTGAAACCCTGTTTCTACTAAAAACATACAAAAAATTAGCCAGGTGTGGTGGCAGGCACATGTAGTCCAAGCTAACCAGGAGACTGAGGTAGGAGAATGGTGTGAACCCGTGAGGCAGAGCTTGCAGTGAGCTGAGATCGCGCCACTGCACTCCAGCCTGGGCGACAGAGTTAGACTCCATCTCAAAAAAAAAAAAAAAAAGATTTAATTTTTTACAAACCTTTCACAACTTGGATAGATCTTCAGCTCTATAATTTAGGCCAAAAGTAATCCACATTCCCATGACTTCTTGTAATCTTTTACCAAAAACACATTCTACTTTTTTTTTTAACATACATAGCATGTAAAACTGTTTTTATTTCCCAAAGATTACTAAAGTCATGTAAACCAAAACACGACTTTAGTAAAACACACCACGGTTTCTATTTTTCTAAGAAAATATTTGATTTGAGCTCTTATTATTTTTAAACCAATTATTCAAAGCTCTTTCATATTGCACACACAATAAAATACACAGATGGCAGAAGAAGATCAAGTACCTTTAAGATTTTTCATTTGTCAGTTTTTTAATTGGATTCCCACACTGGCTTCAGGGTGGATGCCTCAGAGAAGCAGGGCCAGGAAAGCAAAAACTAAGCGGTTTCTACAGCCTAATAAGTAGGCACAACTGGAAAGCAAAACAGATCCCTCCAAACTGACTCCTATTTTTATACTAGAACCTGGATCCCCAAAAGAGGAAATTAGCCCATCTCCCATTAGTGTATTACTTCTCAGTGGGGGGAGGGGACATTTTCATACCTTCTAGGTGGCCAAGAGCACACTTCTCTGATTCAAATTTGCAAAAAGCCGAGTATCCCCCCATAGCTGCCATTAGCCATCACTCAATGTAGATTTCCTACCTAGTTATTACATATCTAAGTTCTCTCATAATGTAAAGTAATTTCTGATACTCCAGAAAGTAAAAACCATCAGACAATGTAATGCAAAATGGAGCAGAGCCTTAGACTTTGAGAGGGATCTATCCACTTCCAATTCTTGGGGTTTCATGAGGAAAACAGACATTTTTCCCAAAATGCCTATTGTGGCACCTCCTCTGTTTTTTCCAAGGACTTCCAGCTGTTGGAGCTTGAATATCTGCATTTAATTAAGCCAATTTTTGGGCCAGGCATGGTGGTTCACGCCTGTAATTCCAGCACTTTGGGAGGCCGAGGCAGGCAGATCACTTGAGGTCAGGAGTTCAAGACCAGCCTGGCCAACATGGTGAAACCCCATCTTTACTAAAAATACAAAATTTAGCAGGATGTGGTCATGAGCACCTGTAATCCTAGCTGCTCCAGAGGCTGAGGGAGGATAATTGCTTGATCTCAGGAGGTGGAGGTTGCAGTAAGCCAAGATTGCTCCACTGCATTCCAGCCTGAGTGACAGAGCAAGACTGTATCTCAGAAATAAATAAATAAATAAATAAATAAATAAATAAATAAAAGCCAATTTTTTACCATGATGCTCTTTTTAAAAATATTTATTTATTTATTTATTTATTTATTTATTTATTTATTTTGAGATGGAATTTTGCTCTTATCGCCCAGGCTGGAGTGCAATGGCGGGATCTCGGCTCACTGTAACCTCCACCTCTGGGCTTCAAGAGATTCTCCTGCCTCAGGCAACCGAGCAGCTGGGATTAAAGGCATGCACCACCATGCCTAGCTAATTTTGTATTTTGAGTAGAGATGGGGTTTTTCCATGTTGGTCAGGCTGGTATCAAACTTTCAGCCTCAGGTGATCCACTCACGTTGGCCTCCCAAAGTGCTGGCATTACAGGTGTGAGCCACCATGACCAGCAAAAAATTTATTTCATTCTCTTATTACTTGACTTAAGCCAGGCCAAAGTGCCAATATTTCTGACTTTTGAACTTTACTAACATAAACTCCCAGGTGAAACCAATAAGGGTTTTTTTTTGTTGTTGTTGTTTTTTGAGACAGAGTCTCCCTGTGCCACCCAGGCTGGAGTGCAGTGGCCAAACTCGGCTCACTGCAACCTCTGCCTCCTGAAACCAGTAAGCTCTAACTAAGGTTATGAACCTAACCACAAGTGTACAAGGTATTTTCAAAAAGGTGGCAAAGCAGTTTTTACAAAATCTAGAATCTTTAAAAGTAGCCCACAGAAAGGAAAATCTAAGATGGTTCATGGAGGGGAAGAGAATCAACAAATGTTCATGCAGATATCAAATCACAAAAGACTCATTTCCTAAGCCAGAAATTGAACCCAGCTACTGAGCTATAGCACTGAGCAGTCTCCAGTGGAGTCTTCCAAAAGAAGCCTCCGGCAACCAATTTTGAGCTTGCAAATTTTTTTTTTTTTTTTTTTGAGACGGTGCAATCTCTGCTCATTGCAAGCTCTACCTCCTGGATTCACGCCACTCTCTTGCCTCAGCCTCCCAAGTAGCTGGGACTACAGGTGCCCACCACCACACCTGGCTGATTTTTTTTATTATTAGTAGAGACAGGGTTTCACCGTGTTAGCCAGGATAGTCTTGACCTCCTGATATTGTGATCCGCCCGCCTCAGCCTCCCAACGTGCTGGGATTACAGGCTTGAGCCACCGCACCTGGCTGCTTGCAAAGGTTTTTAACTGCTCAAGATCATTTTTAGGGTTAACTATAACATAAATTTAAAAATTTCTATATGCTGGATGGTAGAAACCAAGAGAAAATACTACCACATGGCTACAAGGTCAAGCTCCCGAGAACATAAAACAAAAGGGAAACGTCATCCATTTTGTTGTTTGTTTCAAGGACTTCTTTTTTGTTTCTTTGTATCTTTGAGACTGAGTCTTGCTCTGTCTCCCAGGCTGGAGTGCAGTGGTGTAATCTTGGCTCACTGCAACCTCTGCCTCCCAGGTTCAAGCAATTCTCCCTGCCTAAGCCTCCTGAGTAGCTGGGATTACAGGTGCCTACCACCACCCTGGCTAATTTTTGTATTTTTAGTAGAAATGAGGTTTCACTATGTTGGCCAGGCTAGTCTTGAACTTCTGACCTCAGGTGATCTGCCTGCCTCTGCCTCCCAAAGTGCTGGGATTACAGGCGTGAGCCACCTTGCCAGGACTGTTTCAGGGACTTCTGACCAGAAGTTTCAACATGTGGTCTCTGGGAAAGATGGTGACGCAGAGTAACAGAAAAGGTAGGAAAGGGAAATACATATACATACACACATATATATGTATATATATATGTGTGTGTGTGTGTATAGCCTATATATATATGTGTGTGTGTATATATATATAGCACATATACATATATATAGCATACATATACATATATATATATATATAGGCAAAACTGATCCCTCTCCAAATTAAGACTACTATTTTTATTCTAGAATCTGGATCTCAAAAAGAGAAAATTAGCCCATCTCCCATTGGAGTATTACCTTCTCTCTCTCTCTCTCTCTCTCTCTCTCTATATATATATATATATACACACACACATATATATACACATATATATACATATATACACACACATAGATATAGACAGATATATATATACGTATATGTATTTCCCTTTCCTACCTTTTCTGTTACTCTGTGTCACCATCTTTCCCAGAGACCACATGTTGAAACTTCTGGTCAGAAGTCCCTGAAACAGTCCTGGCACGGTGGCTAATGCTTGTAATCCCAACACACGTATGTGTATATATATATATATATATATATAGAGAGAGAGAGAGAGAGAGAGAGAGAGACAGAGATACAAGAATTGCCTATGGCAGGGTGGGAAAGGTGAGGAGCTCAGATAAGCCAGAGAAAGACCCATGCATTGCATTGAATAAAAAGTTTTTGGTGGCCGCTTTTTGGTTGTGAAAGAATCTTTTTCTGCAGTGCCGTCAGCTCTCAAGTTTCCCACTTTAGGGAGGAAAAAGCTCCCCATGTTCCATGATCCTGTACTCGCCTAATTCTGTCAGCCACAGCCATCAGGGAAAAGTGCAAGGCAGATTAATCCAGAGACAGGGATGGGCACAGTGGCTCATGCCTGTAATCCCAGCATTTTGGGAGGCTGAGGTGGGCGGATCACGAGGTCAAGAGTTTGAGACCAGCCTGACCAACATGGTGAAACCCGGTCTCTGCAAAAAATACAAAACTTAGCTGCGCGTGGTGGCGGGTGCCTGTAATCCCAGCTACTTGGGAGGCTGAGGCAGGAGAATTGCTTGAACTTGGGAGGCGGAAGTTGCAGTGAGCCAAGATCTCGCCATCGGACTCCAGCCTGGGTGACAAGAGCGAGACTCCATCTCAAAACAAACAAACAAACAAACAAACAAACAAACAAACAAACACAAAGACTATAGTGGTTAACATTCCATAATGCCAAATCTAATCTTAGCTGAAAGGGGCTTTACTGAGAGGGCCTCTAACCCCCTACATCTCAGGAAAGACTTTAACCTTTCTAAGGTTTTGTCAAGTGTTCTTGCCTTTTATTAAAGGGGATCTTTTGTCTTATCTGTCTTAGGAGACACTCTAACTTCTCTAAGTTGGGCTACTAACCCAATCCCATTCCATATCTGGGTAAGCTACCAATTACAAAAAGTTAGCCAGTTGGTGATTCCATCTATTTCCTTTGGGTTGGGGGTTTCCTTAGTATCATCCCTTTGTGATTCACTGAAAAGAAGCTTCCAGAAATGGTCCCAATCCAGAACCAAAGTACAGGTTCTTGGATCTCATACAAAAAAAAGAATTTAGGGCCGGGGGTTGTGGCTCATGCCTGTAACCCCAGCAGTTTGGGAGGCAGAGGCAGGCAGATCACCTGAGGTCAGGAGTTCGAGACCAGCCTGGCTCCCATCTCTACTAAAAATACAAAAATTGGCTGGACGTGGTGGTGCTTGCCTGTAATCCTGGCTACTCCAGAGGCTGAGACAGGAGAATCTCTTGAACCCAGGAGGTGGAGGTTGCAGTGAGCTGAGATGGTGCCACTGCACTCCAGCTTGGGTGACAGAGCCAGACTCTGTCTCAAAGAAAAAAGGAAAGAAAGAAAGAAAAAGAAAGAAAGAGAGAGAGAGAAGAAAGGAAGAGAAAGAAGAAAGAAAGAAAGAAAGAAAGAAAGAAAGAAAGAAAGAAAGAAAGAAAGAAAAAAGAAAGAAAGAAAGAAAGAAAGAAAGAAAGAAAGAAAGAAAGAAAAGAAAGAGAGAGAGAGAAAGAATGAATTTTGGGTGAGTCTGCAGTGCAAAGCAAAAGCAAATTTATTAGGAAAGTAAAGGAATAAAAGAATAGCTACTCCATAGGCAGTGCAACAGTGTGGGCTGCTCAACTAAAAATACTTAGTTATTTCTTGATTATATGCTAAACAAGGGGTAGATTATTCATGAGTTTTACAAGAAAGGGGTGGGCAATTCCCAGAACTGTGTTTCTCTTCTTTTTAGACCGTGTAAGGTAACTTTCTGATGTGCCATGGCGTTCGTTAACTGTCATGGCGCTGGTAGGAATGTCTTTAGTGTGCTAATGCATTATAATTAGTGTGTAATGATTCATGAGGACAATCAGAGGTCACTTTTATTCACATCTTGGTTTTGGTGGATTTCTGTGGCTTCTTTACTGCAAACTGTTTTATCAGCAAGGTCTTTGTGAACTGTATCTTGTGCGAATCTCCTATTTATCCTGTGACTTAGAATGCCTGACTTCATGGAAAAGCAGTCCTGTAGGTCTCAGCCCCATTTTACCCAGCACCTATTCTAGATGTAGTTGCTCTGGTTCAAATGCCTCTGACATGGCCACAGGGTGCTGGAATGTGGCTGGTCTGAACTGCAATGTGCTGGAAAGGTAAAATACAAGGTTACATTGAAAGATTTAGCTTCAAAAATGTATACGCTTTATTAACCATTACATACTAATCACATATTAAAATAGTAATATTTTGGATATATTGGGCTGATTAAATTGTTACAATCAATTCTACCGTTATTCCATCTGTTTCTTTCTTTTTCATTTGGAGACAGAGTCACTCTGTCACCAGGCTGGAGTGTAGTGGTTCAATCTCGGCTCACTGCAACCTCTGCCTCCCAGGTTCAAGCGATTCTCCTGCATCAGCCTCCAGAGTAGCTGTCACCATGCCCAGCTAATTTTTGTACTTTTAGTAGAGACAGGATTTTGCCATGTTAGACAGGCTGGTCTCGAACTCCTGACCTCAGATTGTCTGTTGCCTCGGCCTCTCAAAATGCTGGAATTACATGTGTGAGCCACTGTGCCCGGCCCCAACTTTTTCTTTTTACTTTTTAATATTTGGCTAATAGAAAATTCAAAATTTACATGTGGTTCACATTTTACTGCAGAGGACTGCCTCCTTTGTGAAATCTCAGGCTGCCTTCATGTATTAGGCCATTTTCACACTGCTATAAACAAATACCTCGGACCACGTAATGTTTTAAAAAAGTGGTTTAATTAAGTCATAGTTCTACATGGCTGAGGAATCCTCAGGAAAATTACAATCATGACCATGACAGAAGGTGAAGGGAAAGCAAGGCACATCTTACTTGGTAGAAAAAGAGAGAGAACTGGGGATGGGGAGGGTCGGGGGATATGCCACATTTTTAATCCATTGGGTATCTTGAGAGCTCCCTTACTATCACAAGAACAGCATGAGGATAATCCCTCTCTAAGATCCAGTCACCTCCCACCCGGTCCCTGCCCTGACATGTGGGAATTACATTTTTTTTTTTTTTTTTTTTTTTTTTTTTGAGACAGAGTCTCCCTGCTGTCGCCCAGGCTGGAGTGCAATGGCGCGATCTCAGCTCACTGCAACCTCCACCTCCTGGGCTCAAGTGATTTTTCTGCCTTAGCCTCCCGAGTAGCTGACCCTATAGGTGCCCGCGACCACCCTGGCTAATTTTTGTATTTTTAGTAGAGACGGGGGTTTCCCCATGTTGGCCAGGCTGGTCTCGAACTCCTGACTTCAAGTGATCCTTCCTCGCCCCCCGCCCTCCCCTCCCCCCTCTTCGCCCTCCCCGCTCGGCCTCGCAAAGTGCTGGGATTACAGGCCTGAGCCACCACGCCCTGCCAGGAATTACAATTCCAGATGAGATTTGGGTGGAGCTACAGAGCCAAACCATTTCACTGCAAAGGGTCCGCAGCAAGGAAGGTCATAAAATCTGAAATTTAAAAATAATTGTCTTTATACTTTTTCAATTTGTGAATAACTATATTATATATCATTTATAAATGCATATGAACTTATAAACAAAGTTAAATGCAAGTATCCTCTGGGGTTGGCCTGGCTCAGATCAGGGAAGAAGGCTTGGCTGTAAAGGCTGCAGCCTACCCTGTTACTTTTGCTTTATTCAGCTCAGTGTCTGATCACATTTTCCGTCACTCAGGGCATGAAGGGTGGGGCCTCAAACCTTATCCAATGAGGGGCCGTGGAATAGAAACTGTCCAGTCAGGCGTGCAGCGGGAGAGAACAAGACGCTTCCGTAATGTTGCGGATCCTTTTAGCTTCTCTGCGCCCAGAGCTCCAGTCCTTCTCTTCACTGCTCTGCGTCCTCTGCTCCTAGAGGCCAAGACTTTGTGTCCTTGTGTCCTGCAAGTATTCGCAGATATATGGCTAAAAGACCAGGACCCCCTGGAAGCCGAGAAATGGTGAGTGCTGGGTCTGTCACGGTGAGAGAGGGGTGGGGGCTGGTTGGAACTGACTGAAAGTGGCTGTAGCAGGACCCAAACTTCCTCGCAGTCAGCTCCGGAGTCTGAGGACCCACATCCTCCTTTTCCCAGCTCGACTCTTAGTCCCCTCGAGCCTTAAGATGCTGCCTGGGCCAGCGGCTGGGACCCTGGGAGTTCTGTCTTTTTCCTCTGCAGTGGCTTTGCCCTGGACTGGAGCCCTCTCTGGGCAGCTCTACGTTACCAGTGCCTCATCTCACCCAGACTGCAGGGATGGGAAAGTCATCAAGGGAGAATCCAGACTCAGGGTGCAGGATTCGTGAGTGGAAAGAGCTGTGTTCCCTGGGGTCTCTAGTTCCTCATTTTTTCTTTAGGAGATGTATGGAGGAGAGTCGCTGTAAAAAGAGAATTGAATCAAAGTGTGATTCAAGAATCATAGAGCGCCCAGCTATGGTTTGTGGGTTGTGATCCATGGGAGAGACTTGAAGGAAAGTTTGTTATAAGTTTCATGATGAAGCAAACCAGATTAAATAATTGGTTTGGTACAGTTATGTAGTTTCCTTGTTTGTAAGATCCAGGTGAAAATGGCTTGGTTATGTCATCAGAGATCAATTGGCAGTCTGTGGTTGACTAGGCCTGAATATTTTTCTTCAAGAAAGTAATTTCCAAGAAATGCAATTTTTTTTTTTTGAGAGGGAGTCTTGCTCTGTTGCCCAGGCTGGAGTGCAATGGCACGATCTTGGCTCAATGCAACTGCCCTCCCGGGTTCGAGCGATTCTTCCGCCTCAGGCTGTGGAGTAGCTGAGATTACAGGCGGCTGCCACCGCGCCCGGCTTTTGTATTTTCAGTAGAGACGTGGTTTCACCATGTTGGCCAGGGTGCTCTCGAACTCCTGACCTGAAGTGATCCGCCTGCCTTGGCCTCCCAAAGTGCTGGGATTACAGGCGTGAGCCCCCCTCGCCCAGCCATAAGAGATACATTTGAGATAGATTTTTTTTTTAAGTGAGAGCCGAGAAGAATCAATCCACCTCAGTCTAACTGGCTGTTGTTTAAATATTTTTACAGGAAATTGGTTTTCTCTTGGAATTTTTTTTTTTTTTTTTGAGATAGAGCCTCACAATGTTGCCCAAGCTGGAGTTCAGTGGTGCGATCTCAGCTCACTGCAACTTCCGCCTCCTGGGTTCAAGTGATTTGCCTGCCTCAGCCTCCTGAGTGGCTGGGATTACATGCACCCGCCATCATGCCTGGCTAATTTTTGTATTTTTAGTAGAGATAGTGTGTTGCCGTGCTGGCCAGGCTGGTCTCAAACTCCTGGCCTCAAGTGATCTGCCCTCCTTTGTCTCTCAAAGTGCTGAGATTACAGGAATAAGCTATCATACCCAGCCTGCATTTTTCAACTGTTTCTTTCTTTCTTTCTTTCCTTCCTTCCTTCCTTCCTTCCTTCCTTCCTTCCTTCCTTCCTTCTTTCTTTCTTTTTCTTTTTTTGAGATGGAGTCTCACGGCTGGAGTGCAGTGGTGTGATCGCCTCACTACAACCTCCGCCTCCTGGGTTCAAGTGATTCTCCTGCCTCAGCCTCCCAAGTAGCTGGGATTACAGGCCTACACCAGCACACATGGCTAATTTTTGTATTTTTAATAGTGATGGGGTTTCACCATGTTGGCCAGGCTTGTCTCAAATTCCTGACCTCAGGTGATCTGGTGAGCCACCATGCCCAGCCTCAGCTGTGTCTTAAGCATGGTCTTAAGCCAACCATTCTGTTCTCACAGACTAACTCTCACTTGCAATAAAATATTAAATTTTCAGTTTTTCTGACATTCCCAAATGTCAACTTTTCTTTCTAACTGACGTTATTATCTATTTGTCCTTTCTTGTATGTATCAGACACAGTACTTTTACATTAATTATTTTTTTTAAAAGCATTGGATGACACTTTAAAAGTGTCATTCAATGTCAAACGGGAAAAAAAAGTTCCCATTTGTAAATATTTCACATAAGAAGAAAGCAGGGGCTGAGCGCAGTGGCCCATGCCTGTAATCCTAGCACTTTGGGAGACCGAGGCGAGCAAATCACTTGAGGTCAGGAGTTGGAAACCAACCTGGCCAACATGATGAAACCCCATCTCTACTAAAAATACAAAAAAAATTAACCGGGTGTGGTGGTGAGTGCCTGTAATCCCAGCTACTCAGGAGGCTGAGGCAGGAGAATCACTTGCACCCAGGAGACGGAGGTTGCAGTGAGCCAAGATGGTGCTACTGCACTCCAACCTGGACAACAGAGTGAGACTCTGTCTCAGAAAGAAAAAAAAAAAAGAAAGCAGAGATTAAGCCTCTGACACTGTATTGTAAAAAAATCTCTGTGCTTCTTTTTTTATATTCTCCAAGCACAGACATCATAATGTGTGGGTTGAGTTTTTTGGGGGGAAACCCTACAGGGTAATGTTTCTTCAGCCACACTTCAGGTTTTTCCTGGTTCTGGGTCTTAGTACTGCTTGGGGATAAACCAAGATACCTACTGTGGCCGTGTCTGCTGGAGTGTCTAGTGAATATCATCCCCTGAGTTATTTTCTTCTTGAGAATAGCACGCGGTATGAAGTGTAGCCTTCCAAGAGAGCAAATGGATGCCTGGGGCTGAGAGCAATCTCCTGGTGTGCTCGTCCAGTAAAATGCTAATCCCTTGGGACATTAGAATTGTCTTTACCCAACTCAGCTTCAGTTTCATGGAGACATATTCCTGTCAGCCAATCATATGCAGGTATTGAGAGAAAAACACAGAAGTAATTTCTGCCCTCTGGATTCTGTCAGATTTGTGAAGGGAAAAAATCTATCCCTAAAGGCAAAAAAAACTGACCCCAATAAGATGGTGCAAGAATCTCAAAGTAATTGCACCTGGAGAACTCATGAAGGCACAGTGCAGTGTCTCCTGGAATGCTTGTCCTTGAGCATTTCAGTGAGCAGGATGCGCGTGGGAGACTCTCTCAAGTGATCGGATGGCTTGACTTGACACGTGAGTCAGACATGTCTGTTCCAATCAGCACTGCCACTCTCTGGGTTGGTCACCTTGAAAAGATATTTTCACTTCTTTCGACTTAAGTTAGTTAACTCAAAATTGCATTTTATCAGTAGAGCTCAATATGTAAGAAAATATTTACAAAGGGCATAAAAGAGGGAAGTTTCAGAAAAAAATGTAGTCATGTATTCTATTGGTTAAAAATTCACATTTGCGCTTTTCTTTTTCAGGGTAAGTGTAGAAATTTTCTCAGGTGTGTTATTTTTTTGGCTGTGTGATTTCAAACAGTGTTCTAAGGCTTAGCTTTGGGAATATTATGAAGGGAAATAATATGAAAAATGTCTCTTCCATTATGGCTGTAGGAAATGAATATATTTGTACAAGAAAATGTGTTAGATAACTGGGGAGTTAGATAGATTCATCAAAACATCAGTCTCTCTTTTTGCAAAATTAATATGTGACAGTAAAACCTCTGTTCTACATCCGTTATCTTATTTTTATTTTGGAGACTGAGTCTCTGTCGCCCAGGCTAGAGTGCAGTGGTGTGATCTTGGCTCACTGCAACCTCCAACTCCCGGGTTCAAGTGATTCTCCTGACTCAGCCTCCCGGGTAGCTGGGATTACAGACACCCGCCACCACACCCGGCTAATTTTTGTATTTTTAGTAAAGACGGGGTTTTGCCATGTTGGCCAGGCTGGTCTCGAACTCCTGACCTCAGGTGGTCTGCCCACCTGTGCCTCTCAAATTGTTGGGATTACAGGCGTGAGCCACTGCTCCTGGCCCTGTTATCTTGATTTCTGAATTTTATGCTAAACTTTATGAGATGGGACTGGGCACCTTCTAGAAGTTTGTTCATATTACTAATGTTTACTGAATGTCCTCTTATGGAAATAAGTAAATGATATGTGTATTGTCTGAAAGAGATAGATACTTTTGCTTTTCTTATTGAGCTATAAAATGTAAGCACCTTAAAAATTTTTCCCTTGTATAAACACTGCATTTCAGTAATTTTTCTGGATTTATCACCACTTAGTTTCTAAAACTAAGTGAACATCTCTGACTTGAAAATTAAAGCCTGAGCCCTGTGACTCCAAGCTAAGAGCAATATGGAGCCTGCAAAAGGAGATTATTGAAGGCCTAGTCAGTTCTTTCTAGGGAGCCTTCCCTGCAGATGTCCCAGCCTGCTCACTCCAGCCACAGAAGAAGCCTTTTTTTTTTTTTTTTTTTGAGACGGAGTCTTTCTCTGTCCCCCAGGCTGGAGTGCAGTGGCGCGATCTCGGCTCACCGCAACCTCCACCTCCTGGGTTCACGCCATTCTCCTGCCTCAGCCTCCCGAGTAGCTGGGACTACAGGCGCCCGCCAACACGCCCGGCTAATTTTTTGTGTTTTTAGTAGAAACGGGGTTTCACCGTGTTAGCCAGGATGGTCTCGATCTCCTGACCTCGTGATCCGCCCGCCTCAGCCTCCCAAAGTGCTGGGATTACAGGCTTGAGCCACCGCGCCCCGCTTAGAAGAAGCCTTTATACTGAGATAAGCAACAGAGCCAGGGAAACCTGGGGACCCACAGGCCGATGTAGTTAGGGTTAGAATGGATGGGAATTGGGAGGATCTTACTGAAAATAAAGGTGTTTTGGGGCAGTTTCTGGACTTTGTAAAATAAAACAAATTCAGATATCCAGATTTAGGTAAGAATTCTGAATCCCGGCCAGGAGCGGTGGCTCATGCCTGTAATGCCAGCACTTTGGGAGGCCAAGGCGGGCGGATCACAAGGTCAGGAGATCGAGTCCATCCTAGCTAACACGGTGAAACCCCATCTCTACTAAAAATACAAAAGCATTAGCCAGGCATGGTGGCAGGCACCTATAGTCCCAGCTACTTGGGAGGCTGAGGCAGGAGAATGGCATGAACCCAGAAGGCGGGGCTTGCAGTGAGCAGAGATCCTGCCACTGCACTACAGCCTGGGTGACAGAGCAAGACTCCCTCTCAAAAAAAAAAAAAAAAATTCTGAATCCCAACAACAGAAAAAAGTGTCAACTGTAAGATTTTTTAAGGATATCAACGTATAGGCAGACAAGGACTTTCTTTCATAGAGAATAGCAAACAAGTTTAGAAAGAAGATGGAGTAAGAATGGTATGATAGAAGGGGGCAAAATTAGATTCTAGATCAGAGAATGTTTTACCCTGAAGTCAGCATGTTCTTAAGGAGAGACAGAAAATGGGGTTGTATGTTGGCTCAGACTGAAGGTACTCAAAGGTCAGGAGCCCTGGGAGAAGAGAAAAATTTAAGCAAAGTTGATTAAAAAATATTTTGGCCACTGAAGAAAAGTATTTAGCTGATTCTTTTATAAGAAAGAGGTGGAAATTTCCAGTCTATATCTGGCTATGTGATAAGTAAGAAAATACAAAACCATCTAAGTCATAATAGGAAAAAGTGTTTCTCTTAAGCTGTTGGTGAAGACCACAAAGGATGGAGAATTTTATTTATTTATTTATTTATTTAGAGACAGAGTCTCACTCTGCCACCCTGGCTGGAGTGCAGTGGCACAATCTCAGCTCATTGCAACCTCCACCTCCTGGATTCAAGCAATTCTCCTGCCTCAGCCTCCCAAATAGCTGGGATTACAGGTGCCCACCACTGCAGCTGGCTTATTTTTTGTATTTATAGTAAAGATGGAATTTCACCATGTTGGCCAGATTGGTCTCAAACTCCTGATTTCAGGTGATCCACCTGCCTCAGCCTCCCAAACTGCTGGTACAGACATGAGCTATCGCGCCTGGCTGGGGAATTTTATTAATCAAGCTATTTACCAGGATTATCTATATGCCCCATTTTTCCCAAACTTTTTTTTGTATGTCTTTTCTTTTCTATTTGACTGTTTCTGGGTTGCATGGTTTTTTTTGTTTTTTTTTTGTTTGTTTGTTTTTTGTTTTTTGAGATGGAGTCTCACTCTGTCACCGAGGCTGGAATGCAGTGGCACAATATGGGCTCACCACAACCTCCACCTCCCGAGTTCAAGAGATTCTCCTGCCTCAGCCTCCCGAGTAGCTAGGATTACAGGCACCCACCACCATGCCCGGCTTATTTTTGTATTTTTAGTAGAGATGGGGTTTCACCATCTTGACCAGGCTGGTCTTGAACTCCTGACCTCATGATCCACCGCCTCAGCCTCCCGATGTGCTGGGATTACAGGCGTGAGCCACCACGCCCGGCTTCTGGGTTGCATGTTTTACAGTAAACTGGTTAACATAAGTACAGGGTTTAGCTCAGTTCTGTGAGTATTTCTATCAAATTATTGAACTTGAGGGAAATTATGGGAGTCTCCAGTTTACAGACAGTAGCTGAGAAGCATAGATGGATCCCTGGGATTTGTGACAGGTATGTGCAGTAAGGGCAATATGGTGAGACTGAGCTCTGAATTATGGTCTGTGCTGACTCCGGGTGGTATCAGGATGGAAATGTTCGACAACAAGTTGGTGTTAAAAATTTCCATGGTGCCAGCCTGGCCAACATGGTGAAACCCCATCTCTACTAAAAATACAGAAATTAGCCAAGCGTGGTGATGGGTGCCTGTAATCCCAGCTACTCAGGAAGCTCAAGCAGGAGAATTACTTGAACCCGTGAGGTGGAGGTTGCAGTGAGCCGAGATCATGCCACTGCACCCCAGCCTGGGTGACAGAGTGAGACTGCATTTCAAAAAAAAAAAAAACGAATTGCTTGGTGTTTAGCAAACTCCACAGATTTGGTGTCAGAAAAGAGATATTACAGAGGCCTGGCCTGGAGGGGGACTCTGGGTGTCTGGTAAGGGGAGTCTCTGTTCTCCTGCACACAGGCTGTCACACTGCACATTGTCCTGTGATTCCAGGTCCCCTCTCAGGGTGAAAGGGGACAAAAACTTAGAGAAAAGGGATTGTCGTAACAGACCTCCTCCTTTCAGAGCTGCCACCACATGATTCTCATGCATTCACAGACAGACCCACTAGACATTGATGCATCCACACCCCTCCCGGGACTAGGCACCACCCTCAAGAATTCCACCACAACACTTTTGCTTTTAGTGTTTCTTGCCAAAATCCCACGAAAGTGCCTACAAGTTTCCTGGCATATCCCCAACCCCAGACACTGAATCTGCAATAGCAACCTGTTTCCTCCACCAATGTAGGGGTCTGTACCACTTGATCATAGTCTAATCTGCCTGCATGGACACAGGACTAAATCAGAGTATAGCCCCACATGGACCACTGTCTGTAGCACATCTGTGGCACAAACCAGTCCTACCACTTACCTTGCACCCTTTCCCACCGGTGACTTTTTTTTTTATTTTGAGATGGAGTCTTGCTCTGTCGCCCAGGCTGGAGTGCAGTGGTGTTGATCTCGGCTCACTGCAACTTCTGCCTCCCGGGTTCAAGTGATTCTCCTGCCTCAGCCTCTTGAGTAGCTGGGATTACAGGTGTGTGCCACCACACCCAGCTAATTTTTGTATTTTTAATAGAGACAGGGTTTCACTGTGTTAGCCAGGCTGGTCTCGAACTCCTGGCCTCAGGTGATCTGCCTGCCTTGGCCTCCCAAAGTGCTGGGATTGCAGGCATGAGCCACTGCGCCTAGCCACATTTTTTTCTTTTACCTTTTATTTTAGGTTCAGGAGTACATGTACAGGTTTGTTATATAAGTAAAATCATATCATGAAGTTTTTGTGTACAGATTATTTTATCACTCAGGTAGTAGGCATAGTACCCAACAGATTTGTTTTCTGATTTTCTTCATCCTCCAACCCTCCACCCTGAATAAGGACTCAATGTTTGTTGTTCTCTTATCTTTGTCCATGTGTTCTCATTATTTCGCTCCCATCTATAAGTGAAAACATACAGTATTTGATTTTCTGTTCCTGCACTGGTTTTCTAAAAATAACAGTCTTCAGCTCCACCCATGTTGCTGCAAATGACATGATGTTGTTCTTTCTTATAACTGCATCATATTTCATGGTGTTTACATACCACAATTTCTTTATTCAGTCTACCATTGAAGACATACAGATTTATTTCTGGTTTTTGCTATTGTGAATAGTGCTGTAATGAAAATATGTGTGCATGTGTCTTCATGGTAGAATAATTTAGATTCACTGGGTATATTCCCAATTGTGGGGTTGCTGGGTTAAATGGTAATTCTGTTACCAGGTTTTTGAAAAATTGTCAAACTGCTTTTCTCAATGTTTAAACAAATTTGTACTCTCACCAGCAACATGTAAGCATTCCCTTTCTTCACAACCTCACAAACCTCTGATTTCTGACTGTGTTTATTTGAATTATTTCTTTTTTCTTCATTCGTGTAGTGTTTTATCTTTCACCAGAATCAACTTCTGGTTTTGTTGAACTTTTTTTTTTCTTTTTTTTTCTCTGACATGGAGTTTCACTCTTTTCGTCCAGACTGGAGTGCAGTGGCATGATCTCGGCTCACTGCAACCTCCGCCTTCCAGATTCAAGCAATTCTTTTGCCTCAGCCTCCTGAGTAGCTGGGATTATAGGAGCCCGCCACTAGACCCAGTTAATTTTTGTATTTTTAGTAGAGGTGGGGTTTCACCATGTTGGCCAGGCTGGCCTGGAACTCCTGGCCTTGTGATCCGCCCACCTCGGCCTCCCAAAGTGCTGGGATTAAAGGTATGAGCCACTGTGCCCAGCCTATTGAACTTTTTATAGTTATTTATAAATAGTTATTTAACTATTTAAACAGTTATTTAACTATAATTAAAATTATTTAACTATAATTAAATAGTTATTTATTTATAAATATTTATGTTTCAACCTTCTTCATTTCAGCTCCGATTTTGGTTATTTCTGGTCTTTTGTGATCTTTGAAGTTGGTTTGCTCTTACTTTTGTAATTCTTTTAATTCTAACATTAGATTTTTACATTGAGATCTTTCTAACTTTTTGATGTGGATGTTTAGTGATATACATTTTGTTCTTAACACTGCCTTTGCTGTGACCCAGAGATTCTGGTATGTTGTATTTCAGGTCTAATTAGTTTCAAAAATTTTTTAATTTCTGGCTTAATTTCATTATTTACAAAATAGCCATTTGGAAGCTGATTATTCAATTTTTACATAATTGTATCATTTCATTTTTTTTGTATTGAATTATTATTCTATACATTTTCTTTTTAAAATTAATGATAACATAAGAAGAAATGAAAATGCTGTGCTCTTAATCTAAATGCTAAAAATTATTCAACACTTTGTACCAACTCCCAGGGTGCTGTGAAAATTAAATCACAAAATGTGTTATTCCCAGCACAGTGTTCTGTGACATGCTCCTGAGCACACAGTACCTGCTTACTAAACGTTTTATTAGTACATGTGTACAGGTTTCCCAAGTGCAGGTTTACTCAGACATTGCTGTCTTCTGTTGTCCCTGTAAACTTAAAAAAGCCAACAAAAAATATAATATCTCAGGATGGAGATTAGTTGTCTTTATTTGTAGCAGAAGTATTAGTATTGTGACAAATGTGGTGTGTGCAAGGGACTCTGCTGTGCCTGCTTTCTCTTGCTAATGCTAATAATGTGTCTGGGAAAGCACAATCAGCATTTACAGGGGACTTGTTGGAAAAGCCCATTCCTGGACCCTTTTGGATCCTGCAGAAGCACATTGTATAGAGCGGGGCCAAGATTACCAAATGATTTATAAACTTGAGGGGTTCAAGATACATTCAGGAGAGTTTAGTTCAACCTTTGCATCAAAGGAAGGCTGCACTGCCTGCCCTGTTTCAGTTTGGTAGGAAGAAGTCAGTGCGGTTCATGCTCCCATTATTGTAAAGAAAATTGCTGATGTCTGATAGGGGAGGGCAGGGAAAAAGAAACTTACATTTTAATAGTTATGGAGAAGCTCGTTGTTCTGTCATTGCTCTGAAATCTTTTCAGTTATAAACAACAAAAATGGGTGAATGTTTTCTGCAAGTCTCGGTCTTTCTGCCTGTGGGTGTGTGTGGTGGTGGCAGGTGAATAGGTTGTGCTTTAAAGGCATATTCTCAAGATACAGGTTTTATATGTCCAGAGCATCTTATCTGATAATACATTTCAGGGAAAGAGGAGGAAGAGAAAAAAATCACTTTTTCTCCGGTGAGCATGTCTCAGATCAAGAGCAGTGTTCAGGCCGGGTGCGGTGGCTCACGCCTGTAATCCGAGCACTTAGGGAGGCCAAGGCGGGCAGATCATGAGGTCTGGAGTTCAAGACCAGCCTGATCAGCCTGACCAACGTGGTGAAAGTCCGTCTCTATTAAAAATAGAAAAATTAGCTGGGAGTGGTAGCATGCACCTGTAGTCTCAGCTACTCAGGAGGCTGAGGCAGTAGAATCACTTGAACCCAAGAGGTGGAGGTTGCAGTGAGCTGAGATCGCACCACTGCACTCCAGCCTGGGTGATAGAGTGTCTCAAAAAAATAAAAAATAAAAAACAGGCAGTGTCCATTCTGCCTTTTGGAATGCCATGTGTTTGGAACTTGCAAATTTTTACTTCTCTACTTGTGTTGTTATCCCTAATGAGTTTGTTTCAATTATTTTTTATTTTTATGATAGTCAAGTGGTTCTGAAAAAAATATTTTTTTTCTGTATACCATAGCCTTCTATACATTCTCTTCATCTTGGGTTCTTGTATGCCATGCAGAACTCTCACCGCAAATTTATGACCTGCAATATTTAAAATGTTCCTATTGTAGCTGTTGAACATGAGAAGGTGTGGATACTCAAGATTTCTTTGGGGGAAACACAGTTGTCTTTGGTATTAGTGAAAAGTGAAACATGTCATGTTGAGGTTTCATCTGTGTGCTCTATTAGTTCCATGCAGAACAGGGTAACGCTCATTTAAACAGGATGGGATTTATTACCCAGAAAGTTCTGAAAACTATTAGGAGATACTTGCTCTCCAGGGTGCTAAGGAAAAACTACTTAAAATTACTATTAAAAATTACAGCCAGGGAAGTTATCTGTATCTTCAACTTTGCAGAAAACTGATTTTTTTTTATATAATTAAGTTTAGGCCAGGTGCGATGGCTTATGCTTGTAATCCCAGCACTTTGGGAGGCCGGGGCAGCTGGATCACGTGAGGTCAGGAGTTCGAGACCAGCCTGGCTAACATGGTGAAACCTTGTCTCTGCTAAAAGAAAATACAAAAATTAGCCTGGCATGGTAGCGCGTACCTGTAATCCCAGCTACTCAGGGGCTGAGGCAGGAGAATCCCTTGAACCCAGGAGGCAGAGGTTGCAGTGAGCCAAGATCGCACCATTGCACTCCAGCCTGGGTGACAAAGAGAGAATTTTGTCTCATAAAATATGTATAGTTACAATTTACTTTACTAGAAGGAGAGAAATACCCCAGCAGTGATGTTGTGTCCTGTGTGCATCAGCACATAATAAAAATGTGTCCCAGTACAGTTGATAACAATTTTATTCACTTGGCTCAAGATCTCTATGGCATTTTTCCACTATAAAGTTAATTATTATTCCCTTAATTATTAAGTACACTTAGGACATTTACTAGCTGAAGTGCATAAACCACATTTAATCTGGAAGCTGTCCTTTCTTTTTAGATAATTTTTGCATATATATTTGTCTTTTAAAAATGAGGGCTTTTAGCTTTATTTACAGGTGAGAGAAACTGGAAAGAACCCAGACTCTGCCATTTACTAGATGTTTGACAAACTATTCTTACTAGGCTAGAAACATTGGTGAGCTTGCTAGAAATTCAGAAAGTCAGACTCTATCCCAAATGTCCTGAAACAAAATCTGTATAAGATCTTTAGTTTATTGAACATATTAAGACTTAAGAGGAACCTTCCAACTCATCATGAATGTTCTACCTGGGAAATATACATAACTTATTCTGTATGATGTAAATATAGCACTCAAAAATAGACATGTCCGACTGGGTGCAGTGGCTCATGCCTGCAATCCCAGTATTTTGGGAGGCCGAGGTGGGTGGATCACCTGAGATCAGGAGTTCAAGACCAGCCTGGCTAACATTGTGAAACCTTGTCTCTACTAAAAATACAAAAATTAGCCAGGCATGGTGGCTCATGCCTGTAGTCCCAGCTACTCGGGAGGCTGAGACAGGAAAATCACTTGAACCCAGGAGGCGGAGGTTGCAGTGAGCCAATATCACGCCACTGCACTCCAGCCTGGTCAACAGAGTGAGCCTCGGTTTAAAAAAAAAAAAAAAAAAGACATGTCCATATTGATGCCCTTCATTTTATCATTTATCGTCCGGAAAAATATCAAATCTACTGTGGTATTGTGGATCTTATGCTATCCTCTTTTCTCAGTCAGAGAATACTTCCATGTTAAACATTATCTTAATGAATAATTTTAGTCACTCTTATAAGTCAGAACCACTTCTTTTTACTCTCTTATTTAACATGAGTCAAATAAAAATCTCTGCCTATGGCCACATGGTAACTGTTTGTGTGTTCATGAGTATTTTTTTGTTTGTTTGTTTTTTGTTTTCAGGGACTGTTGACATTCAGAGATGTGGCTATAGAGTTCTCTCTGGCGGAATGGCAATGCCTGGATCGTGCTCAGCAGAATTTATATAGAGATGTGATTTTAGAGAACTACAGAAACCTGGTCTCCCTGGGTGAGGATAACTTCAATACACAATTCCTAACATATTGCCTTTCTCTCTTTTCTAAGATGATTTTGGTAATTTCTGCTTTGCATGAATGAATTGTAGCTCTCCAAATTTAAGAAAATCTTGGGGATTCATTGGTGTAGAACAAATTCTTCAGGATGTTTTATCCTGACCTGAACTTTTCCCTTTCCTGAGCTTATGTGTCTTTTGCTCTTGGTTAGTGGCAATTCCAAAACTGTCGTGGCATAAAATATCATTGCCCACAATTTAGAATTCAGTTCCTACCACCAATTTTTGATTCAGTAACATTGAATAGTGAAAGTAAGGACCTACAAATTTAAAGTATTTTCTAAATAGCTAGAAAGTTCTGTTATGAATCAATCTTAATTTTCTAGACTTTTCTATTATATCCTCTTTACTAAGCATAAGACTAGTTTGGTAATTAAAGAATTCAGCCAGATTTATGTTACTTTTTTTTCTTAATAAAACAGGTATTGCTGTCTCTAAGCCAGACTTGATCACCCGTCTGGAGCAAAATAAAGAGCCCCAGAATATAAAGAGAAATGAGATGTTAGCCAAACACCCAGGTAAGTGAGAGCAAATGAAGCAGATGACACAGATGAGAGTTACAAAAGTCAAGGAGGAAGCTAGTCCTTAAAATGTGGTCTGGGGAGCTGTGCTTCGATGAAAGAGTTTCTGAGAAGCCAGAGTCATTTTTTTCTATTATGCTTACATAGGGACACCTTCTACTGCTTTTAAATTCTCTAAGGATTCTACTTTCGGTTCAGTATTCTTCCTTCAAGTTCATAGTGTGAGCTAAAGTTTTCTTTACGGCTTATAAGGGACTGCAAAAACTGACTGCTTGGCCATTGCTTTTGGGGACACACAAATATCTGCATATTTTTGAGAAACTCTATGTTAAATCATTTTTAAAGTTCTTTTTTTGCATCATGACTAAAAGGTGTGAGAATAGTAGTTTCTGTTTCATTGGTGATTTTCCATTTTTCTGCACATGCCATTCTGTTTTTATTACTATAGCCTTGACATATAAAGTTTTTTTTACAATTTTTTTATTTTTAAATTTTTATCCATGTATTTATTTATTTATTTAGAGGCTAGGTTATGAGACTTGCTGTGGGGGAATACGAAAGCAGGGTACCTCTTATGTTTTTATTTTACTATGTTGCATATTTTAGATACAGATTCATAAATGGAATTGTTTATTGTATGATAATTTCATTTTTAATTATTTGAAAATCATTCATGTTTTTTATGATGGCTGCATCTTTTTTTCTCATCAACAACTTACATAGGTTTCAATTTCTTTATGTCATCAACATAGTTTATGTTTTTAAAAAATTTATAGTGGCCATCCTAATTGATGTAAGGTAATTTTGTTTTTCTGTTTTGTATTGTGATTTTGTTTTGCATTTTTCTACAAATTATTTTGTGCAACCTTTCAAATAGTTCTTCCCATTCGTATATCTTTAATTAAAATTTAGTTTAATCATTTGTCCATTTCTTTTTTTTTTTTTTTTTTTGAGACAGAGTTTCACTCTTGTTGCCCAGGCTGGAGTGCAATAGCACAATTTTGGCTCATGGCAACCCCTGCCTCCCAGATTCAAATGATTCTCCTGCCTCAGCCTCCTGAGTAACTGGGATTACAGGGATGTGCCACCATGCCCAGCTAATTTTGTATTTTTTGTAGAGATGGAGTTTTGCCATGTTGTTCAGGCTGGTCTTGAATTCCTGACCTCAGGTGATCTGCCCAGCTCGGCATCCCAAAGTTCTGGGATTAAAAGCGTGAGCCTCTGCACCCGGCTCACTTGTCCATTTCTAAATCAAGTAATTCAAATATTGTTGTCTAGTTCTAGGAGTTGTTTATGTGTTCTCAATATTAAGTGTTATCACATGTGATTTTCAAATATTGTCACCCATTTCTTGGGTGGCTCTGTCACTCTATTAAATGTTTTATTTGATTGCAGAAATTTTGAAATTTAGTTAAATTTTTCTGTTCTTCTCTTTGTTGCTCAAGCATTTGATGGCATATCTAAGAAAATGGTGCCAAGACCAATGTCCTGTCTTTCCACTATATTATTTTTCTAAGAGTTTCATTCCTTTTTTTTTCAGTCTAAGTATTTTGTTGTAAATTTTTTTATATGATGTAATTAAAGCATCCAACTTCATTGTTTCAATGTAGATATCCAGTTTTCAACATTGTCTGTTGAAGGGATTTTATTTTCTCCATTGTCTGCTCATGGCAACCCTGTGGCAGATTATTTGGTCATACACAGAAGGGTTCATTGCTGGCCTCCCTATTTTGTTCTATCATGTCTTTATCTGTCCTTGTGTGAATACCCCATAGTTATTGTTATTGAAGCTTTTTATTATGATTTGAAATTATGAAGTATAATGCCTCTGTTTCTCATGTGTGTTTCTCTAGACATAGTTCATAATAAAATTTAAAAATGTTAAACAATATTTTAGTAATAAATATACTTGTGGAATTTTGATACAGACTATATTAAATTTGTTCACCACTGTGGGTTATATTAACACCTTAACAAATTAAGATATCACTTAAATATTTTGACCCTTGAGCAAAAATATTAAATTGACATATTTAACCCTGTGCAAGAATCCACTGAAGAGTGTGTTTATTTCCATATATTTTTCATTTGCCAGTTTTACTTTTTTTCTTTTTCGTTTTATTCAGTTTTGGTTAGAAAACATACACTATGATTTTGCTCTTCTTAATTTTTTTTTTTGACACAAGGTTTCTCACTCTGTTGCCCAGACTGTAGTGCAGTAGCACAATCTTGGCTCACCACAGCCTCAACCTCTTGGACTCAAGTAGTCGTTCCACCTTGGCCTCCTGAGTGGCTGACACTACAGACATACCCACCATGCCCAGCTAATTTTTAACTATTTGTAGAGACAGGGTCGCACTGTGTTTCCAAGGCTGGTATCAAACTTCTTGCCCTGAGTGATCCTTCCACTTTGGCCTCCCAAAGTGCTGGGATTACACCTGTGAGCCACTGCACCTGGCTGATCTTTTGAAATTTACTAAGACTTACAAGTTCTAACAGAATGCACCAGAGGCAAATAAGAATATTGCATGCCCAGCTGCTTTTGACTGGGGAGTTCTGCACATGTTTGTTTAGCCTAGTTGGTTTATAATATGGTGTAGATGGTTGTAGCCTCCAAATCTCATGTTGAAATGTAATCTCCAATGTTGGATGTGGGGCCTAATGAGAGGTGTTTGCATCATTGGGACAAATCCCTCATGAATGACTTGGCACAATCCCCTTGGTAGTCAGAGAGTTCTCACTCTATTAATTCACATGAGAGCTTGTTGCTTAAAGAAACCTGGCTCCTCCACCTCACACTTGCATCATCTTTCATTATGTGACATGTTTGGTTCTTTTGCCTTCCACTAAAATTGTAAGCTTCCTCATATCCTCACCAGAAGCAGATGCTGACATATACTTCTCGTATACTCTGCTGAACAGTGAACCAAAGAAATATTCTTCTTTATAAATTACCAGTCTCAGGCAATTTTTTATAGCAATGCAAAATGAATTCATACACTATATTATGTTCTTCTGGTTTTCTGTTTTTTTAATTGATTTTTTATTTGAATTTTTTATTATTGAAAGTGAGATCTTAATGTTTATAATTTTATGCTGCTATTTTAATTCTTGCTTCATTTCTGTCAATATTTGCTTTTCATAAATATATATTTTGAAGCCCTGATGTTATATATGCATATATATATAGATAGACATGATAGTTACAGATTCCTAGTAAATGGACTCATTTTACCATTATATAATATCAATATCAATTATATCAATAATATAATATCAATAATATCAATCTTTGTCTCATGCTAGTAATTGATTCATTTTCTTGTGTGTCTATAAAGATTTTTTCTTTGTGCTACATTGGAGATTTTAGAAAACCTTAATGTTACAACAGTATATTTTAAACTGGTAAAAAAATGACTTCAGTTGCATAGAAAAATTTGTTCTCATTATATCTATCCCGTATGTCTTATTAATGTTGCTAATTATATCTTTTTATGTTTTTTGATTATTTTTATGTTTATATCTTTCAAATTTTAAAGAACAACTAAAAATGTTTTCTGCATGATCACGATGCCACAGACTTTTATTTTTTGTATATGCATATATTTTTCAGAAAGTTATGTATTTTTTTCATCATGTTATTTTAAGTGGAAGGACCTCTTTTCAGCATTTTATTTAAGGCACATGCAGTGCTTATATGCTTTTCCAGCGTTGGTTTATTCTGGAAGATCTTTATTTTTTGTTTATTTTGTAGTACATGTTTGCTGGTTATATTATTCTCACCATGAAGATTTTTTTTCAGCACTTTGACCATTTTACACAGTTCTTTTCTGACCTGCAAGATGTCTGTTGACAAATTCACTGGTTGTCTCAGGGGACTATGCTTATAAATAATACCTCACATTTATCTTGCAGCTCCAAAGACTATCTTCTGGTTTGTGACTTTTGAAACTTTGCTTAAATATGTGTTATGGACCTTTCTGTGTATATCCTAGTTGTTTGTTTCGCTTCTTCATTAAATGTTTTCAGCTGTTTTCTTTTACCTACACGTTTATTTTTATTATTCCAAGCTTTTGTTGATGTTCTTATTTTTCTGATATTATTTGGGTATCTAGTTTTGCATTTCTCTCACTGAGCATAATATGGATTATCTTATATTTTTAAAATTAATATATAAATCTTTAGCTTAATAGTTTCTTTTTCAAAATTTTTGATTTTTTTGATTGGACCGTGTTGCTCTAATATTTTATAAACATTGTAAACTTTGGTTGAGATTTAGACATTAATGTAAAACTATCTTTCATGATCTTTATAATGCAACTCTTTCCTGGCATAGCCTGAAACCAGTTGTCTTGGCTAGAGATTCTCAGAGTCTTTCAAACATGTTCTCAGGATGTGTCTTGTCTGCAATTTTGTATTTATTTTTCAGTTAAAAGCCTTCTCCATGTTTCCTCTTAGCAGTCGGTAACTACTTTCTACACCTATTTTCTGTCTGTGGTACAGCAGTCTTTCTGCTGTTGTTAACATTCACTTTTGATTTCAAAAGACTTAAAGATGTCATTTCAAAGTATACCACCATTTCATTCAGCACTTTCTGTCATGGAGGACAGAAAGGCTCCTATAAGCCAAAAGTAAAGATATAGGTGCCAGTATTTTTCTTTTGAGATAAAAGCCAGTTTGCTCCTAAAGACACCATGTTCTATTGGGGATGAGGAAGGGCTGTGTTGGGTAAACGTAGCAGACTTTTCTTTTGTCTCTCTATGGCTCTTGGCATTGTGCCCACCTGGTGCCCACAGTTACTTTACTTATAAATTTCCCACAAAGGTATTTTGATCACTATGATTTTGTTACATTTATACATCTATGAAGGAATTACGGCTTGTGGTATTTTGATATGCCATTTTGCTAATGTACTTTGTATAATTTTATATATTTGATTTGCAAAATATATTTATCTGAGTGTAGTACGTGGAGAAACTTGTGATTTTTGTGTCTTTCAGTTACATGTTCTCATTTCACCCAAGACCTTCAGCCAGAGCAGGGCATAAAAGATTCACTCCAAAAAGTGATACTGAGAAGATATGGAAAATGTGGACACGAGAATTTACGAGTAAAAAAATGCTGTAAAAGTGTGGGTGAGTGTGAGGTACACAAAGGAGGTTATAATGATGTTAACCAATGTTTGTCAACTACCCAAAACAAAATATTTCAGACTCATAAATGTGTCAAAGTCTTTGGTAAATCTTCAAATTCCAATAGACACAAGACAAGACATACTGGAAAGAAACATTTCAAATGTAAAAACGATGGCAAATCATTTTGCATGCTTTCACACCTAAATCAACATCAGATAATTCATACTAGGGAGAAGTCCTACAAATGTGAAGAATGTGGCAAATCCTTTAACTGCTCTTCAACCCTTACTAGACATAAAAGAATTCATACTGGAGAGAAACCCTACAGATGTGAGGAATGCGGCAAAGCTTTTAGCTGGTCTGCATCCCTTACTAAACATAAGAGAATTCATACTGGAAAGAAATCTTACACATGTGAAGAACGTGGCAAAGCCTTTAGCCGCTCAACACTTCCTAACCACAAGAGAATTCATACTGGAGAGAAACCCTACACATGTGAAGAATGTGGCAAAGCCTTTAGCCGCTCCTCAACACTTACTAACCACAAGAGAATTCATACTGGAGAGAAACCCTACACATGTGAAGAATGTGGCAAAGCCTTTAGCTTATCCTCAACCCTTAAGAAACATAAGATAATTCATACTGGGGAGAAACTCTACACATGTGAAGAATGTGGGAAAGCCTTTACCTTCTCCTCAACTCTAAATACTCATAAGAGGATTCATACTGGAGAGAAACCCTACAAATGTGAAGAATGTGGCAAAGCCTTTAGCTTACCCTCAACCTTCACTTACCACAAGAGAATTCATACTGGAGAGAAACCCTACAAATGTGAAGAATGTGGCAAAGCCTTTAACTGCTCCTCAACCCTTAAGAAACATAAGATAATTCATACTGGAGAGAAACTCTACAAATGTAAAGAATGTGGGAAAGCCTTTACCTTCTCCTCAACTCTAAATACTCATAAGAGGATTCATACTGGAGAGAAACCCTACAAATGTGAAGAATGTGACCAAGCTTTTAAGTGGCATTCAAGTCTTGCTAATCATAAGAATATGCATACTGGAGAGAAACCCTACAAATGTGAATAATGTGGTAAAGTCCAGCCCTCAGGCCTTATAATACATAAAATAATTTATACTGGAAAAAATCACTACAAGTGTGGAGAATGTGGCCAATCCTTTAACCAGTTCCAAACCACTGTTGTACATAAGATAATTCATATCGGACAAAAATCTTATAAATGTAAAAAAAAATGTAACAAAGCCTTTAACCACCCCTCAAACTTTAATGAACATAAGATAATTTATTTAAAAATTTTTTTTGAGATGGAGTCTCACTTTGTCACCCAGGCTGGAGTGCAGTGGCACCATGTCAGCTCACTGCAACCTCTACCTCTCCTGGGTTCAAGCGATTCTCCTGCCTCAGCCTCCTGAGTAGCTGGAATTACAGGCACATGCCACCACACTGGCTGAGTTTTGTATTTTTAGTAGAGATGGAGTTTCACCATTTTGACCAGGCTGGCCTCAAACTCCTGACTTCAGGTGAACCACCTGCTTCAGCCTCTCAAAGCCTAAGATAATTTATATTAGAGAGACTCTACAAAGGTCAAAAACGTGACAAAACATTTAAGCACATCTCAGGCCTTACACAGTGTCAGATAATTCATTCCAGAGACAAACCCTACAAAAACAAAGAATGTGGTAAAGCTTTTACCTACTCTTGAACCCTTATTATACACTAAAAGAATTGATACTGAAGAGAAACCCTACAATAAGGAATATGGAAATGTCTTTTAAAAGTCCTCAAACTTTTTGTTTGAATAAATGTAAAATAATTGATCCTGGAGAGAACCCCTGCAATTGTAAAAAAAAAAAAAATGTGGCAAAGCTTTTAACTGGTTCTCCATCTTTATTAATTAAAATATTTTATACTGGAGAGAAACTCTACATACATAAAAAATGTGACAGCATTTAACCACACCTGAAATTTTTCTAAAACAGAGAAATCATACTGGTGAGAAACTCTAGAAATGTGTTAAATGAAGTAAGGCCTTTAAATGGTAGTTACATGTTATGGTAGGTAAGATAATTTATACTGAAGAAAACTTATACAAATATGAAGAATGTGGCAAAACTTTTAACAAATTTTCACATCTTATTGCACAGGAAAGCATTTGTCCTAGAGAAAAATTGTACAAATATAAAGAATGTGAAAAGCCATTAATATCTGTTCACATCTTACTCAATATCAGAAAGTTTATCCTTAACAAAAGCATTATAGGCCAGATATGGTGGCTCATGCCTGTAATCCCAGTACTTTGGGAGCTCATGGCGGGTGGATCATGAGGTCAGGAGTTCAAGACCAGCCTGGCTAACATGGTGAATCCCCATCTCTACTAAAAACACAAAAATTAGACAGGCATGGTGGTATGCACCCGTAATCCCAGCTACTCAGGAGGCTGAAGCAGGAGAATTGCTTAAACCCAGGTGGTGGAGGTTGCAGTGAGTCAAGATCGCACCACCGTACTCCAGCCTGGATGACAGAGTAAGAATCCGTCTAAAAAAAAAAAAGCATAAATGTGATTACTGTAAAAAGACCTTTCAGAAAATATAGGCCTTTGAAGTAAAGACTATTTATTCTAAAGACAAACATTAAAACATAAAGAGGATTGTGTAGTACCTTTATTTATATTACAGATTTTATTGTACACATTTTATATCAAAGGAAAACCCTGAAGCAGATGCTCAAACTTCGTTGAACATCAGAGAATTTATATTGGAGAGAAAGTATAAATGAATGTCAAAAAATATTTGTTCAAAAACTACAGTTTAGAAAATACTAGTTTATACTAAAAAAATATTTTTGCAGATGCAGTAAATGGGGAAAATATATTTAATCAAAAATTAAGTCTATATAAACATTTGAGGATTCACAATAGAAAGAATGAAGGCGCTGAAACTTCAGGCATTACACTAAATCAGAGTGTTGAGTGTAAAAAAGATAAATCTAACAATATAAATTTAAAGAAGTAGATTTATTTGGAGATTTATAATTACATTCAAGGTATGCTTCTTTCTCTGTAAAAAAAATTATAGATTTTCTGAAAAGCAAATAGTAACGTAACTCAAGTTTCACATTACTTCATGTTGATCCTTTCTTCCCACTGTTTATGTGAAAGTATTGGACCAATTGTTGCATCAGAGATATGAGCAATTGTTTTTTATAGGTGTCCATTATTCATGAACTTTTCTATGGACGAGTAAGGACATTAAGTTGTAAAATGCATAATGAAAATCTAAATGAAGAGGTTCTTTGTGGTTGACTTATAACATTGTTTTAGTGATGTATAAGGCGGGTGTTCAGAGTAATATTCTAAATTCTAGTGAGGAAAACCTTTGAATGTCAGTAGTAAATTATTTTATCAATTGTACCTCTATGTAAACAGTTGTTTTTAATGAGCTAAAACTATTGTGCTTTGAAAGAAGTATTAAGTTGCCATTGACTCTAATGTGTCTCATCTTACTTAAGGTTCTGGGTAAAAGATGGTGACAATATACTATTTGTTAATGTAGGGGAATGACATCACTAGTAATCTTTTTTTGCCAGTGTTTTTGTTTGTTTGTTTTGAGACGAAGTCTTGCTCTGTCACCCAGACTGGAGTGCAGTGGTGTGATCTCAGCTCACTGCAACCTCCACCTCCTGGGTCCAAGTGATTCTCCTGCTTCAGCCTCACAAGTAGCTGGAACTAGAGGCACACACCACCACTCCCGGCTAATTTTTGTATTTTAGTAGGGACGGGGTTTCACTATGTTGGCCAGGCTGGTCTCAAACTCCTGACCTCAGGTGATACACCCACCTCGGTGTACCAAAGTGCTGGGATTACAGGCGTGAGCCACCATGCCTGGCCTGCTAGTGGTTTTAAACAGCAAGCAAGTTGAAGAATTTTGTTCCCATAGGACAAATTTGTACTTTTTTACCTTATTTAATTTTTTAAAAAATTTTTGTGGGTAGTGTGCATACACACTTATGGCATATATGAGATATTTTAACACACGCACATAATATTTAATATCACAACAAAGTAAATGAGGCATTCATCACCTCAAGCATGTATTTATCCTTTGTATTACAAACAATCCCATTATACAGTTTTAGTTATTTCAATATGTACAATTGAATTACTATTAAGCACAGGGTCATTTTATGATCATAAAAATTACATGAGTATAATTAATATCCATACATTTCTGAGTCTTGATTAAATATTTTTAAAATTTTGTTTTATATATTTTTTGCACATGTGGCATCTCTGCTGACAAACAAAAACAGACTTTTAGTTTTAATTTACATAGAGTTACATATACAAATATATTTCTCTAAAGATACACCAGCTGAGCACAGGGGCTCCCAGCAGTTTGGGAGCCTGATGTGGGAGGATCATTTGAGGTTAGGAGTTCAAGACAAGCCTGGCCAACATGGTGAAACCCCATCTCTACTAAAAATACAAAAAATTAGCTGGGCATGGTGGTGCATGCCCATGGTCCCAGTTACTCGGGAGGCTGAGGCAGGAGAATTGCTTGAACCTTGGATGTGGAGGTAGCAGTGAGCTGAGATGGTGCTACTGCACTCCAGCCTGGGTGAAAGAGCGAGAAACCATCTCAAAAAAAAAAAAAAAAGATATACCTTAAGCGTAAGAAAGTTATGTAGCAAGCTATTGTGTTTGTGTGAGTTTTTATGCATTTTCAGAAAAGAACAATGTTGAAACAAGATCATTTTAATAAGGTAGATAATAATTAGAAACCTGGAAACCTCAGATTCTGAAAACAAAATCTATATTATGTGCCTTGTATTGAATTCATTACTGTAAAATCTTATCCCACCCAAATCTTCTCTCAAATTGTAATCCCCACGTGTCAAGGGAGGGACTTGGTGGAAGGTGATTGGAACATGGGGGTAATTTTCCCCCATGCTGTTCGCATTATAATGAGTTCTGAAAAGATCTGATGGTTTTATAAGTGGCTTTTTTTTCTGTTCTTTCGTGCTTGTTTTCCTTTGTCTTCCACCATAATTGTAGGTTTCCTGAGACCTCCCCAGCCATTCAGAATTGTAAGTAAATTAAACCTCCTTTTTATATAAATTACCCATTCTCTGGTAGTATCTTCATAGTAGTGTGAAAACAGACTACTACAGAGCTCAGAAAAAGATAGAAATATGTGGGAAAGTTTGGAACTTCCTAAAGATTGTTGAATGCTTTTGACCAAAATGCTAATAGTGATATGGATGATAAAGTCCTAGCTGAGGTGGTCTCAGATGGAGATGAGAAACTTCTGTTTAAAATGGAAGCAAAACATAAAAGTTTGGAAAATTTGCAGCCTGACCATGAGGTAGAAAGTAAAAACCCATTTTTTGGAAAGAAATTAAAGCCACTGCAGAAATTTGCAAAAGCAAAAAGGAGCTCAATGTTAATAGCCAAGACAATGGGAAAAATGTCTTCAGGTCATGTCAAAGATGTGAGACAGGTTCTTCCATCACAGGCCAGGAGCCATAGGAGGAAACAATGGTTTCATGGTTGAGGCCCAGGGCCCCACTGCTCTATGAAGCCTCGGGACTTGGTGCCCTAATCCCGGCTGCTCCACATCCAGCTGTGGCTAAAAGGGGCCAAGGCACAGCTTGGGTTATTTCTTCAGAAAGTGCCATCCTCAAGCCTTGGTGTCTTCCATGCAGTGTTGGGCATGGGAGTGCACATAAGACAAGAGTTGAGCTCTAGGAACCTCAGCCTAGATTTCAGAGGATATATAAAAATGCCTGGATATTCAGGCAGAAGTCTTCTACAAGGGCAGAGCCCTCATAAAATACCTGTGATAGGACAATGCTAAAGGGAAATGTGGGGTTGGAGCCCTCACGCAGAGCCCCCACTGAAGTTGCCTGCTGGAGTTGTGAGAAGGCCACTATGCTCCAGACCCCAGAATGACAGATCCACCATGATCTTGCACTGTGCATCTGGAAAAGCCACAGGCACTCTATTCCAGTCCATGAAGGAGCTTCCAAAGGCCATGAGGGCCCACCCTTTGCATCAGCATGCCCCACATATGAGACATGGAGTCAAATGAGAACATCTTAGAACTTTAAGAGTTACTGACTGCCCTGTTGGAATTCAAACTCGCATGGGGCCTGTAGCTCTTTGGTTTTGGCCAATTTCTCCCATTTGAAATGGAAGAATTTACCTAAGGCCTGTACCCCCATTGTATCTTGGAAGTTACTAACTTGCTTTTGCTTTACAGGCTCATCAGTAGCAGGGACTTGCCCTGTCTCAGATGGGACTTTGGACTTAGACTTTCAGGTTAATGCTAAAATGAGTTAAGACTTTGAGGAACTGTTGGGAAAGCATGTTTGGTTTTGAAATATAAAAGGGCATGAGATTTGGAAAGGGCCAGGAGCAGAATGATACCCACGGTGTTCTCATAGTGAGTGAGTTCTCACGAGATCAGATGGTTTTATAAGTGGTCATTTTTCCTGCTCTCCCTCTCTCTTGCCACCTAGTGAAGAAGATACTTGCTTCTCCCTCACCTTCTCCCATTATTGTAAGGCTCTTGAGGCTTCCCCAGCCATGTGGAACCATGAGTCAATTAAACTTCCTTTCAATATAAATTTTCCAGTCTTGGGTAGTATCTTTATAGCAGTATAAAAAGAGACCAATGCACAAATATATGATAGGGCTATCTGTATACTAGATGCTTCATAATTAGCCATAACTATTCTGCTTGAGTGTCTTTGTAACTCTCAGTCACAGATGGGAAATATTAATGGTGATAAAATAACATTGATTATGCATGTGCAGAGGACATCTGTTCCCAGGCTGCAGAACGGCCTTTCTGAATTTACATAAAAATTCTGCCTTTTAAATTTTCTGATTGTCTTTTGTTTTGTGACTTTTTATGTTTATCCTAATGATGTATTCATCACAGCCCTTCCCCTTTTTTCTGTGTTATGGCTACAGTTTTCTCACTGTTCTCTCTGTGCCATGTTATTTCACACAGTACTTTGTAGGTTCTGATGAGAAGTTTGGAATTTAAAAAAAATTTTTTTTATTGAGACAGAGTCTTGCTCTGTCGCCCAAGCTGGGGTGCAGTGGCACATTCTCAGCTCACTGCAACCTCTGCCTCCTGGGTTCAAGTGATTCTCCTGCCTCAGCCCAAGTAGCTGGGATTACAGATGCGTGCCACCATGCCCGGCTAATTTTTTTGTATTTTTAGTAGAGATGGGGTTTCACCTCATTAGCTAGGATGGTCTCGATTTTCTGACCTCATGATCTGCCCACCTTGGCCCCCCAAAGTGCTGGGATTATAGGCGTGAGCCATCACGCCCAGCCTGGAATTTTTTAATATGGTGAAAAACTGTGTTAAACTTGGGAGTTTGAGCTTACAGCTTCTTGATGTAACTTCCAGATCAGTTAATTGAGATAAGAGGTATACACTGTCCACAAGTGAGACAATTAAATCAGGTAGCTCTATTTATCTTTGTAAAAAAAAAATTTTTTTTTAGATTCTAACACAAACTGTAGCATATACAAAATTATTTAGAAAATATATCTTAGAAATTAAATTTATAGGAGAGTTAATATTAAGGGATAATTATTACATGTTATTTTTATGATATATTTATAGCACAACTTATGTTTTCATGCAGGATCTTGTATTTTTGAGTGTGAATGTTAAATGTTGCAAATAAAATGAGCTCTGTGATTTAAAATAAGGAATAATATTTCTTTTTCATGTTAATGTTACAATCTTGAGAGATTTTTCTGTTATTTTATGATTATTTTTTAGTGGGTGAGGTTCACAGTCTACAGTTTTCACTCTTAGTCACCTAACTGTAGCCAACATTTTGGTCATTTTCTCTGGGCAAATTTTGGAGATTATGGCATATTTTGGGTTAAAACATTTACTCAGTTGTTTTTCATGCAAAGGTATTTATTGTGTTCACACAGTGACCAATCATGTGACAGAGGGCAACACCTGATTTTTAGTGTCTTCTGTTACATTGCCATCGGCACCAGAAACTAAAGGTGCCCAAGCTGAAAGTAAAAGCCCTAAAGCACATTGGCTCGTCCCATGCGCTGCTGGACCCAGAATAGTAAATATCAGATTTTCTATTGTTATTGCTGACAAGTTAAATAACAAATAGCACAGAAAAACTGAGGAAAATGCATTGATACATTTTTTAGTTCTTTATAGTTTATAAAACTTAATAGTTTCTAAATTATTATATGTTAAAACAATTTGAACATGCAGATATCTATAAGTTCTATCTAGATGATGGTATTAATATTGTAATTGCTTATAACATAGCAAGAATTAACCCATTTGATTTACTGCAAAGTAGTTATTTCTCTTCTAAATGTAAGTAGTGAATAGGGTTTCTATAATCATAAGCATACAAGGTTTTTAAGATGATCACTAAGATTAGAATAAAATTCATAGGCTTAGGGCCGGGCGCGGTGGCTCACGTCTGTAATCCCAGTGCTTTGGGAGGCTGAGGCTGGCGGATAACAATGCCAAGAGATCGAGACCATCCTGGCCAACATGATGAAACCCCATCTGTACTAAAAATACAAAAAGAAAAATTAGCGGGGTGGGGTGGCGGGTGCCTGTAGTCCCAGCTGCTCGGTAGGCTGAGGCAGGAGAATCGCTTGAACCCAGGAAGTGGAGGTTGTAGTGAGCCGAGACTGCACCACTGCACTCCAGCCTGGCGACAGAGAGAGACTCCATCTCAAAAATAAAATAAAATAAAATAAAATAAATAATAAAAAAAACATAGGCTTTCAGTAACATAAATTTTAATTATTTTCTAACAAGTGAAGAAGCAATAGAAATAAGTTGTTAAAACAAGTTCAAAGAAACTACACATGTGGTCATTAAATCACATTTAAAACCACTTTGTAAGTGACTGGTTAGTAATTCTAATTTGTTTCATTTTAGTCACTGAGAAAACAATATTCTTTACTCATTCTATATGAAAAAGTATTTTTTTTTTTTTTTTTGAAATGGAGTCTCGCTTAGTCACCCAGGCTGGAGTGCAGTGGTGTGACCTTGGCTCACTGCAACCTCCGCCTCCTGGGTTCAAGCAGTTCTCCTGTCTCAGCCTGAAGAGTAGCTGGGATTACAGGTGTGCGCCACCGTGCTCGGCTAATTTTTCCATTTTTAGTAGAGACAGGGTTTCACCATGTTGGTCAGGCTGGTCTCAAAGTCCTGAACTCGTGACCTGCCCACTTTGGCCTCCCACAGTGCTAGGCTTATAGGTTTGAGCCACTGCACCTAGTTTCATTCTAGCTTTTAATATAAAAGATATTTTTCAAAAGTACCATTAGTGACTCTTTTAAGCAATGAGAGGAGCAGGGTTGTTAGAAACCATTTACCAACCAAAGTATTTGTGTTAGGCTTGTTATGAGTACTTTGAACCCAAAATGAAATTCTCCATACTATTTAGGGGCCAAAAAAGTTGTTTTAAAGTTCTGCTTCATTTCTACTAAATTAGAAAATTCAAAGCAAAAATGTTAAATAAAAAATGGAAAAAAAAAAAAAAAACATGAGTGCGATGGGGCTGGCCATAATGGTTAATATTAAAGCTCAATATCTGGTGGTCCCTGATTGCATCCTGGTTCTGTCACTTATGGTCTGTGTGACCTGGAGACAGTTTCTTGACATCTCTGTGCTTGACTCTTCAGCTGTACAGTAAGGATAATACTGCCTAAATCCTATGGTTTTGGTAAAATTAAAGCAATTAATGCAAATAAAGGTGTCAGAAGAGTGCCCAGCATATAGCAAATGCACAGAAAATTTATTAGCTCTGGTGATTTGTATAGTTTTTTAGATCAGAACAAATGTTAAGCCTGGGAACAACAAGGTGGCCACACCAGGGGGTTGTAATCCATGTTCGTTTTAATTGGTCAGTTTGGGAATATAATAGTCGATGGATATTTTTAATACTATCCTTGGCAAATTCTCGTATTCTCATACAGCATGAATATAGATACTAAAGAAAGATCCCTCATCTTGTACTGCTCTTTACTACTCTAGTAACACTAGATAATAAGCACTTCAATGCTGAGTGTCAGTTTTAAAATTAGAGAAAGAGGCAAATTGTTTTCTGATCCACTTGTTTAATAAATTATTTTTTGCACACTAATTTTTAGGTTTACTTAGCAAATTTAAAGGTAGTTTAAAATGTATATTTAAATAACTTTTCTCTTAAGTGAAGAAAATCATTTATCTTGAGGGAATTTTACTTTAAACAGTTGCTTTAGATTCTATCGTATGAACTATTCTATTATCAAATAAAGCCAGGCACAGTGGCTCATGCCTGTAATCTGAGCACTTTGGGAGGCCAAGGCAGGCAGATTACCTGAGGTCGGGAGTTTGAGACCAGCCTGACCAACACGGGGAAACCCCATCTCTACTAAAAATACAAAATTAGCTGGGCGTGGTGGCGCATGCCACCAGCTACTCGGGAGGCTGAGGCAGGAGAATTGCTTGAACCCAGGAGGTGGAGGTTGTGGTGAGCCGCGATGGCACCATTGTACTCCAACCTGGGACACAAGAGCAAAACTCCGTCTCAAAAAATAAAAAATAAAAAAAGAAAGAAAGAATTATATTATTCTGAACAATGATAATTAACATATTTTATTATTGAGTGATATTTATGATATCAAAAGTTTACTTACCAACATCACTAAGTAACCAAGCTGTGTGTAATTAAAAATAAATGCATATCTTTCCTGAAATTATAAGATATGAAGAATCATTTATTTCTCTGGCCCAATTTTTTAAAGTTAAGTTTTACAAAACAAAAATACATGTATTACTATTATATTTGGTTGACAAATCAAAATTGTATACATTTGTGGGGTACAGTGTAATGTTTTGATATGTATAAAATATGAAATAAAGTTAACATATATGTATCACCTCACCATTTTTTGTGATGAGACATTAAAACTTACTGTTAGTTATTTTGAAACATAGATACATTTTCATTGACTATAATCACCCTACTGTGCAATAGATCTCAAAACCTCTTTGTAAAACTTTGCATTCTTTTATCAACATCTGCCTCTGGTAACCAATTATTCCACATTCTACTTTGTTATTAAAACTTTATTAGATTCTGCATATAAGTGAAATCATGCAGTACTTTTCTTTGTGTGTCTGGCTCATTGTACTTAGCAAAGTATCCTCTAAATGTATCCATATTTTTTAAATTGACAGTATTTTCCCCCTTTTTAAGGCTACATAGTATTCCATTGTGTATACTATTATTCTAAATGTATATGCCACATTTAGAATAAAATTGTAATTTAAATATATATTCATCTATTGGTTGGAAAACTCATGTGTAATGGAAAAATATTTGTGTGAAAGCATGTTTTAACATAATTCAGCATATAAATATCTAGTTAATAATAGCTAATTTGTATTGAGCACTAACCATAACAGTATACGTGTGTTAATAAATTTTGTTCTCACAGTGATATGGTCTGGCTGTGTCCACACCCAAATCTGATTTCGAATTGTAGTTCCCATAATCCCTATGTGTCATGGGAGACAGCTGGTGGGAGGTAATTGAATCATGTGGTCAGTTACCCTCATCCTGTTCTCATGACAGTGAGTGAGTTCGCATAAGATCTGATGGTTTTCTAAGGGGCTTTTCTCCCTTTTGCTCAGCATGTTTTCTCTTCTTGTCACCATATGAAAAAGGACGTATTTGTTTCCCCTTTCATTATGATTGTAAGTCTCCTGAGGCCTTTCCAGCCATGCTGAACTGTGAGTCAAATTAACCTCTTTCCTTTATAATTTACCTAGCCTTGGGTACATCCCTACAAAAGTGTGAGAATGGACTAATAGACATAGTAACTTAATAACAAAGGTATTATTGTTATCCTCAATTTACAAAGAAAAAAACGGAGCCAGAGAGAGAAATAACATGCTCACAATAGCAGAGCCAGTATTAAAACACAAGCACCTTTGACTCCAGAGATAATACTCTTGAATACAACAATAAAAACCATTTCAAACAGAAAAGAAGTTACCTTTAACATCCGTTCTTAAAAATTTAACAAAAATTTAAAATGGATATGTTTGTATTGTTATACATATATGTATGTGAATGTATAATATAAAGGAGAAATACTTCATGTAAACCAGGAAAAGTTAATAATTATTTTAATGAATAAAATTGAAAAGCAGTTCAATTAATTATGGTTTGCAGATGATCTCTTTGTTTACTTAGATAGACAACAAAAGCAACTGAAAGGTGATTTTAGAAATCTATTCAGTTGGGTAGGCAAAATTCTCAGATGACCCTCAGGTTCCCCCTTCCGTGCACACCTGCTGTGTAATCCTTTTCTCTTGAATGAGAAAATGTGTGACTGTGGTGGGACATTATTCATGTAATTAGGTTACTAATGTATTGGCTTATTGTTTATCATAAGAGATATTATCTTGATTAGACTTAACTTAATCAGATGTGCTTTAAAGAGAAAGAGCATATCACAGAATAATACTCCTGCTTCCCTGAAATTAATCAAACTTCTTGATAAGAGATGTCATAAGCTGTTTATGGTGGCCACATGGCAAGGGATATATTTATATATTGTCTCTATTTCTGCCTTCAACATGTTGCTTTCAGTAGAGAGAATAGGAGGATCTCATGGCAGAGAAAAAAGAAGGAATCTCATTTATGCAGGAAATAATCACCCCTCATCTGGGACAGCTTATGAAAAACAGAGACCAGAACATGACCACATCAATGTGAAACAAAAGGCAACTTGGTTGAAAGGGCTCACTAGCATTATGAAGCAATATCTACACAGCCAAAGTAAATGATCAGCCTCTGGGATACCAATTGTCTACCAACAAGGCAGTATTTATTCTCATTCTGATTAAATCAGCATTTCTGCACCATTCAGGTAACTCAGTTTTACATAATTTATGACAAAAATACCATGCAGACCAGTGAGTACCCTCCTAGAATTGAACTTATGAAAAAGCACACCCAATTCTTTAATTTCAAGACTGGAAAATGTTGAAAAAATAATGAATTTATTAATAATAATCTGACTTTCTAATTTTAGAGAATTCTACTATTCTGTAATACAATATTGAATTTTGAACACCTTAACATGAATATTTCTTGAATAAATAAATTTTTATGTAGATAGTTTCTCTTTTAGATTAATGCAATAAGACTAACAATTAGAGAAAACATTTGAAATAAAATAAAAGTCATCAGAACCATATCTTTCAATGGCTTTGCATAATTGCCATGCTCTTTGATATGGTCAAGAAGCAAAACCAAGATTTTGGCTTTGCCCAATTATTAAATCCTTGACCTTTTGAAATCTAATATCCTGGCTAAAAAAATTAGGATGGAATATATTTTAGGTGGCTGCCTGGAGTGTCAAAGGCAATATGAGAAGAATTTTGATAGTTGGGCAAGAAAATGCATACTCCATACACACGTTACTCTTCTGATTTGCTTTAACTTTGAAATATTGGAAATTGCAAATCTGGTTCCTCAATTTAGAGTAAATTAACAACAAATTCATGTTTCAGCTGAGCAAGCTATTGTATGAAACTTATAGGTAACAGATGTCATTAGCTGCAAAAAGCAAAATAGTATGACTAGATTCAGTTAACTGTCTAGCCATGCAAATAATAGACCAAGTAGATTAAGATCCTAAAAGGTGCATGTAGAAAATATTTATGTGCAATGTTGTGACCCTCCCCCAAACATCTTTTTCTGTCTCCTTAAAGAGATATCAATTTTTCCTGAATGACTCAGGGTGAACACTGGGAACTGAGAATGCTCAGTGTTCAGAGTTAATTCCTGGGAACATATGGTTAACACATTTCTTCTATATTATAAAGAAACTTTATGAATTTTACTCTGCCTTAGAAAGGCTTTTAGTAAAAGATTGTTCATGTATAACACTCTATTTGGATTCATGAAAATTTCCAATATTCCATTTAAGTCAGACACACTGAAATGTCAACCAAATATCATAAAACATCTTTGAATGAGATCAAGCCTTTCTTAGCTAAGAATTTTATTTCATCAGTAAATTTAGAGGAAAATAAGAAATGTGTGTACTTTGGGCCAAATAACAGTGTTGGTCACATGGGAACAATTCAGACAAGTGCTCTTCATCATTACTCTTCAAGTAGCAATAGCACCACATCCATTTCCTGGCACCAGCCAGCCTGTTTTTCACTGATATGAAGTGCAGAAGCCATTGAAACAGTGAAGAAGGGTGGTATAAATGGAATACTTATATGAAGTACCATTGTTAATAAAAAGCAGCATTTGAGGTTGTACAACTATAGGTAAGATGACTAGTGTGAGATAAAAGTATTTTTACTTTGACAGAATAACTTTATTCACAATATTTCTATTTCAAATAATTTTTTTGCTCTATATTTGCTGGCTTTTCATCCAAAATTACCTGAGCTCAATAGGAATCAACAAAATGAATCTTTATTTTTACCACAAGAATTTTATTAATGCATATGCTTAATTTGCTGAAAATAGGTGAGCCTTCCATGAAAGACTTATACTTTTATTGTGTCATTTTTTGCTGAGAAGTGGCTGTCCTGCCAGAAAATTGCTATTCTCAACTCTGCTCACATTGACTCTGGTCAGCATAGTGACGGGAAGTGATGTGTGAATAAAAAGCAAATGTGTCTTCCTTGAATCTTTTTTCATCTATTGGCTGAAGAAAGAGTCCAGATAGAAAATTTAAAAAAAAACTAATCTCTGAATAATCATGAAGAAGTTTTCTTAACCAGAAATAAACCAAAGGGGATGGTGATGTGTGCAGAAAATGTATTATTTTGCCAAGCCTTTGAAATGTTAGGGTTTATTAGTATGACAATCTGCATTGCTTTAACAAACATATTCGTCTTTCAGTTTTAATTCTTCTGGATATGATTCAATTTCCTGATGAATCTGAACTGAGAGCAGACCAACTTATTTGTTAAAATTAAAGATGTGGGAAAAAATATATTGACTAAAATAAGATAGTCAAAAAGACACAGACAAAACAGAAAGTAAAATGATGTTCTTCAGAAACAGAAAAGAGGAGGAGAAGACAGTTTATTGTATGTTAAATTGTACTTTTTTTTTTGAGACTGAGTAACGCTCTTGTTGCCCAGGCTGGAGTGCAATGGCGCCATCTTGGCTCACTGCAACCTCAGCCTCCCGAGTTCAAGTGATTCTCGTGCCTTAGCCTCCCGAGTGGCTGGGATTACAGGCGCCTGCCACTATGCCCAGCTAATTTTTTGTATTTTTAGTAGAGACAGGGTTTCACTATGTTGGCCAGGCTGGTCTTGAACTCTTGAACTCTTCAGGTGATCCACTTGCCTCAGCCTCCCAAAGTGCTGGGATTACAAGTGTAAGCCACCACGCCCGGCCAAATTGTACTTTTTAAAGATAAAATTGATCTAGAGATCTGTTTGAAAATAATGTAAATATACTTAAAAGCACTCAACATACAGTTTAAGTATACAACTTTAAAATACTTAAGATGGTAATTTTATGTTTTTAATCACAAATATTTACATCTCTCAAAAAAAGTTACATTTTTCAAAAATTAAACAAGTGTTTTTCTCACATAATAACATATTCAAACAATAAATAGACGGTAATTTTAGACTGCCTTTCTGACTACTCATCCAGACAATAAAACACTGACAACCACCCGAGAAAAGAAATAAACAAGATAATTAATAAATAAAATGGGGCAATATTTATAAAGGCAAATATCACATACGTAACTTTTATAGGCAGTAGAAATGTCTGACTTATGGGGCCGGGCGTAGTGGCTCGTGCCTGTAATCCCAGCCCTTTGGGAGGCCAAGGCAGGTGCATCACCTGAGATCAGGAGTTCGAGACCAGCCTGGCCAACATGGAGAAACCTCGTCTCTACTAAAAATACAAAATTAGCCTGGAGTGGTTGGTGCGTGCCTGTAATCCCAGCTACTCGGGAGGTTGAGGCAGGAGAGTCACTTGAACCTGGGAGGCAGAGGTTGTGGTGATCTGAGATTGTGCCATTACACAAGAGTGAAACTTCATCAAAGAAAGAAAGAGAGAGAGAGAAAAGAGAAAGAAAAGAGGAATCAAAGCATATAATAACAAAAGCAAAAAAAAAAAAATTCAACAAAACACAAGTGAAAACAGTGTGAAAAGAAAAAGATATTAGGTTGGTGGAAAAGTAATTGCAGTTTTTGCCATTAAAAGTAATGGCAAAAATACTAAAGTGTAATATTAAATTGTCAGACAAAAATTAACAAAATGGGAGTAGGAAGTACTTTATCAATTTTTTAAGTATCAAATAATTTAATCATCTAAGAAAAATATTGCTATGGTTTGAATGTCCCCTTCAAAATTGATGTTGAAATTTAATTGCTATTGTTATAAAATTATAAAGTTAGACCTTTAAGGAAATTTTAGGTCCTGAGGGATCTACTCTCATGAATGAATTAATGTCATTATTTCCAGAATGAGTTAGTTGGCATGAAAGTGAGTCTATTATAAAAGTAAGCTCTCTAGTGTCCACCTTCTGTCATCCTCATGCCTTTGGCCATTTTGTGATGTGGAAATACGATTCTCATCAGATGTCAATAAGATGCTCTTGGACATAATCTAAAATTGTGAGCTAAGTAAACTCCTATTCTTTAGAAAATACCAACTCTAAGGCCGGGCATGGTGGCTCACACCTGTAATCCCAGCACTTTGGGAGGCTGAGACAGGTGGATCACCTGAGGTCAGGAGTTTAAGACCAGCCTGGCCAATGCGGTGAAACTCCGTCTCTACTAAAAATACAAAAATCAGCCAGGTGTGGTGATGGGCGCCTGTAATCCCAGCTATTTAGGAGCCTGAGGAAGGAGAATTGCTTAAACCCAGGAGGCAGAGGTTGCAGTGAGCCGAGATTGTGCCATTGCACTCCAGCCTGGGCAACAGGAGCAAAACTCTGTTTCAAATAAACAAATAAACAAAAAATTAAAGAAAAAAACCAACTCTAGGATATTCTGTTTGTTATTAAAGCAGAAAATGAAATAAAAGATTCACAGAATGTCTAAATAGATTTTTTAAATTAACAGTACGCTTCACACAAGTGACTTATTTTAGATTTAAGGGCACACATAGGTTAATGGTTAAAGAATTTTAAAAACCCATACCAATAATAATTGAAGGAGTGTAAGAGTGGCTATATTTATATCAGAAAAAATAGACTTCCAGAAAAATAAATCTGTCCCAACAGACATAGAAGATCACTATAATAATAAGAGGATAATTTGTCAAAAGGACATAACAATTAAATTTATGCACCCAACATTGAAGCACAAAATATATAAACTCATATAAACAGAACTTTAGAAAAAAGCAGACAAATATGACAATAATAGAGGACTTTGTTACTCTACTGAAAACAATAGATTATTCAGACAGAAAGCTAGAAAGAAAGCAATGTGCTTGGATAGTGCTGTAGAACAACTGCACCCCCCAGACATGTATAGACTATTTCATGTAACAGTATGAGAATACACATTCTTATCAAGCACAAATGGAACATTATCCAAGACAGATCATACATTGGGCCAACAAAAACAACAATCTCTTTTCAAATTTAAAAAGATTAAAATTATATCAATTGTTTTTTGTTTTTGTTTTTGAGATGGAGTTGCACTCTGTCACCCAGGCTGGAGTGCAATGGCCTGATCTCAGGTCACTGCAACCTCCGTCTCCTGGGTTCAAGCGATTCTTCTGCCTCAGCTTCCCAAGTAGCTGAGATTACAGGCATGCACCACCATGCCCAGCTAATTTTGTATTTTTAGTAAACACAGGATTTCACCATGTTGGTCAGGCTGGTCTCAAACTCCTGACCTCAGGTAATTTACCCTCCTCGGCTCTCCCAAACTGCTGGGATTACAGGCATGAGCCACTGCGCCAGGCTGTATCAACTTTTTAAATTATAATTTAATAAAACTAGAAATCAATAGCCAAGTAAGAATTTTAAAACTCACAAATATGTGGACAGTAAACAACATGTTCCTGGACAACCAATGGGTCAAAGAGAAAAAGTAAAGGGAAATCAGAAAGTATATTGAGAAAAAAGAAAATAGAAACACAACATACAATAACTCCTGGGATACAAAAAAAAAAAGAAGACGAAAATCTACAAAACAGTCCTAAAACAGAAGTTTATAGTGCTGTTTTTCTGTGTTAAGAAAAAGGAAGATGTCAAATAAAAAACGTAATTTTAATCCACAAAATACTTGAAAAAGAGCAACTAAATAATCACAAAGTTAGCGTAATAAAGTAAATGATAAGTCGGGTGTGATGGCTCACACCTGTAATCTCAGCACTTTGGGGAGCTGATGTGGGTGGATCACCTGAGGCCTAGACTAGGCTGGCCAATAAGGGGAAACCCCATCTCTACCAAAAATACAAAAATTAGTCGGGTGTGGTGGCAGGCACCTGTAATTCCAGCTACTCTGGAGGCAGAGGCAGAAGCATCACTTGAATCTGGAAAGCAGAGGTGGCTGTGAGCCGAGATTGCAACACTGTACTCCAGCCTGGGCAACAAGAGCAAAACTCTGTTCCAAAACAAACAAACAAACAAATAAACAAAACAAAACAAAAATGAAAGAAAGAAAAAGAAAAAATAATAAAAATTAGAAAAGAAATAGATTTCATACATACTGAAAGGACAACAAAAATGATTAAAAGCAGAGAAAGAATTTACATATAAAAGGTATTTAAAATAAACATTTTTTTCTAAAAAAAAGGAGTTAATTCCTTTTGTTATTTTGAAGTTGAATGATTGTCTTATTTTTATTTTGTATTTATGCTTACAATTAGCAGGTCAAAGAAATTTATCCTGAACTCACGGACATTTGATTTCCAGTAGGGTTTTTATTTAGGCACCAGAGGTGTGGACTTGGGTTTGTGAAAGAGCATTTGTGGAGAAGAAAAAGGCAGAATAAGAGAACGTGCTATAAAAAGCCTATGAGGGCTGGGAGCAGTGGCTCATGCCTGTAATCCCAGCACTTTGTGGAGGCCGAGGCTTGTGGATCACCTGAGGTCAAGAGTTGGAGACCAGCTAGCCAACATGGTGAAACCCAGTCTCTACTAAAAATACAAAAATTAGCCAGGCAAGGCATGGTGGTGGTTGCCTGTAATCCCAGCTACTTGGGAGGCTGAGGCAAGAGAATCTCTTGAACCCAGGAAGTGGAGGTTGCAGTGAACCAAGATCCCACCACTACACTCCAGCCTGGGCAACAAGAGTGAAACTAGGTCTCAAAAAAAAAAAAAAGAAAGAAAATTTAAAAAAATAAAGAAAAAAAAAAAAAACCTATGGGTTAGGGAACAGTAGTCAGTTGGTGAAAAGACTGGTTAGTGCTACAGATACTGGTCCAGGCAGGGTAGCTCTGATTTACAGGCACCCACCAGCACACCCAGCTAATTTTTTGTATTCTTAGTCAAGACAGGGTTTCACCATGTTGACCAGGCTGGTCTTGAACTTCTGACCTCAAGTGATCCACCCTCCTTCGCCCCCCAAAGTGCTGGGATTACAGGCGTGAGCCACTGTGCCCTGCCACAATATTACTTTAGAATAAAGTTACTTCTTACCTACATCTAAATTTATTTTATTTGACAATATCTAAAAACAGCCCCAAAACAATAACAATTACATCCTGACAGAGGACATCACAACCCTCCTCCCATCTCAACTCTCACTGCACCTGCCCGTGCATCCCCACAGCTGAGATGGTGACATACGCTTTTACCCACCTTACAGACATTATGATAACTCTTACACATAGGCCCAGCCAAAGAGAGAGATTTTGACTCTCATAGATAGGACTAGGGCCATGGGTAAGGTCCTGGGTCTTCTACTTGTATGAAGATCACAGAGGATTATGACACCCATGCATATTGAATAAACCCCGTGGGTACAGAGAGTCTCATAACAGGGCCCAGAACACAGCTGAGATTGAGAGTCTTGTATGAACACACAGCCAAAAGTAGAAATTGTCACATGCCCAAGTGTGCACAGCTCATGATTGAGGTTCTGAAGCTCACACCCAGGGGCAGTCAAGAGTTGGAATTGTGACTCTCATATACAGATCCAGTCCACAGGTTAAGTGGGGACTCTTCAACCAGTATTCAGCACAGCATTGAGGTTGCGACTCCCCTACTGGAACATAGCTTGGAGAAGGGATTGGGGCTCTCATGGAAAGATGTAATCCACTATTGAGACTGTGACTCATGTACTTGAACCTAAGTCTCAGGAATTGTTGACTCTTACACCTGGAATGGGGAAATGTGTGGAACTGGAAGTCTCATTCCTGGGCCTTCCTGCAGGTGTAATTGTGACATGCACTTCTACCTAGAAACTTAGTAATTTTATTGTCCTTCTGGGCCCAACACACAGTTATCTTGTGACTTATACCTGGGCCAAGCATCTAGGTGATGTGATTATATTGCCTGGCTACTTCCCTCAAAGGAATTGTAATATATCTCTTTACTGAGCACCTAGGTGATGTAAATCTTTCCTTCTGCCTGGACCCTGCCCACAGGTAAAATTATGACATATCACTAAGCCTAGCATTTAATGATGTGACTGTCCTATCTTGTTTGTGCCCTGTCCTGAAGAAGCATTGTGACATTACTGGTCTAAGTAAAAAGGTAATTCAAGTCTTCTGCCTGGGACATGTGCACAGGGGGGATTGTAAATATCTCTTGGCTTCTCAACATGATGATGTGATTCTCCTCTCTTGTCTGGAACCTTTTTCCAGTTGGGATCACAACATATTCCTGGGCCCAGCACTGGGTGATGTTATTCTTCTCCCAGGGCCCAGCCCACAAGTGGCATTGTGGCATCTCTCTGGGCCCATCCACTAGGTGATGTGACTCTGCTCTTCTGCCTGGGTACTTTTTACAAAAGGAATTATGACTTATAGCTGGACCCAGCTCCCTGGTGATGTAACTGTCCCGTCTTGGCCCAGTGCAAAGGGGGCATTGTGATATATCACTTGGCCAAGCCACTAGGTGATATGACTCTCTTGAATGGGCCCTGCACTGAGAGAGGATTTTCACCCATCACTGGACCAGTCATATAGATGATGTGTCTCTCCTCTGTTGCTTGGACCCTGCCCAAGTAAGAATTGTGACATATCACTTACCCAGCACCCAGGTGATATGACTCTCATGTCTGGTTCCTGCCCACAGGTGAAATTGTGACATACACATGGTCACAGCTCACAGGTGAGATGATGACTCACATGCCTGGATCCAGCTAAAAGAACAGATTTTGACTCTGATATCTAGGCTTAGGGCAGCAGGCAAGGTCCTGGGTCTTCTACTTAAATAAAGGACATAGTGTATTATGATACTGAGACATATTGTATAAAGCCCTCAAGGGATACAGTGTCATAACAGGACCCAGAACAATGATGAGGTTGTGACTCTCATATGCACATCCATCTGATAGAATTGACATCCTCATACATAGACAGTGCTCACTGGTGAGGTCCTAAATCTCACATGCAAATGCAATCCAGACTTGGAATTGTGACTGTAATATGTAGATGCAGCCACAGGTGAGATAGTGACTCATTTTTGAACCCAGCTCACAGAAACAGCAATGAAACTCATACCTGGACCCAGTTAATAGCAGAAATTCACAATCTGGGACATTTTCCTGCTAAAAGTATAAGAGTCAACACCTCTTGTAGGTTGAGTTCAAGTATGCAAGTCAATCACAACAGTGGACTAAGTCAATGCACAAGAGCCCAAATCTCACCAACAGACTGTGTTTTGATAGGGGAAGCACAGCCCCCAGGTGTTCTAAATCCTAGACTTGGTGTTATCATCTCATCTGTCGACTGGATGATGCATGAGATTCACAATTCCAACTTGATTGCCTCTTGGTGTGTGATTCAAAACCTCAACAGTGGGTTCTGTTAATGTGGAAGGCTGATAATCCTTACTTTTATTTGAGTTTGCATACAACAGCCACATTTATACCTGCATGCTGGGCTCTATTTTGGCACTCTTTGTAGCACTTGAGGGTTTCATACAACGTTCATGCAAATCATAATATTCTGTGACCATCCTACAAGTTGAAGACATAGGACCTTAGTTTTTGTCCCAAGACTACAAGGGTCAAAATATCTTCAGGTATGAGTCATCATTCCACCTGTAAGCTGTGCCCATGTGTGTTTCCCAATTCCAACTGTGGAGAGAGACCAGGCACAAGGTTTGGATCTCCTGGGTGCTGGCCAAAGATATGTCACAACTGCCACTTTGGGCAGGGTCAAAAATCTCCCCTGAGTGCAGGGGCAATTCAGGAGGGTCATATCACCTAGGTACTGGGCTCAGCAATATGTCACAATGCCCCTTGTGGGCAGGGCCAAGGCAGAACTGTTACATTACCCAGGCGATGGGCCTAGAGATATTTCACAATGCCTTCTGTAATTAGAACCCAGAAAAAAGAGTTATATCATTTGGGTTAAAGGTCCGGTGATATGTCACAATCCCAACTAAGGGCAGGACCCAGGCAGAAAAGGAGAGTCAATTCTTTGATGATTGGTCCAGAGATACATTACAATTTCCCCTGAGGACAGGTCTCATGCAGAAGAGGAACTAAATATAGTACATGGCCCAGGTATATGTGACAATCTCAACTGTACACTGGGCCCAGGCAACAGAGTAAAATTAATCAGATGCTGGAAAAATGTGTATGTCACAATTACACCTGCAGAAAGATTTAAAGATAAGATTTAAAACCCCACAAATGTCCTGGCTTCACTTATGACAGTCAACATATCTTGCGAGATGTGGTTAAGTATTTGACTCACAACCTGAACAGTGGACTGGCTCTGTGCATGAGAGCCTGAACCCCACTTACAGTGTCCCAGTAGCAGAGCCACAGCCTCACAGGGCTGCTGAATCTTGGTGTGAGAGTCACCATGCTAACTGTGGACTGCGTTCATGTGTAAGAGTCATAATTTCAACTTTAACTGCCTCTGAGTGTGAGATTGACGTCAGTGTAAGGAGGCTGTGTTCAGGTGGGAGGGTGACAATTCTTACTGTGGGCCAGGTGTGCATATGAGAGTCACAATCTCACTTGTTTGCTGGTCCCTGTTATGACACTGTCTGTACCACCTGAGGGTTTTATATGGCACATGTGAGACTCACAATCTGCTTTCAGACCTTTGTGCTTGCCCAGGCGTTTGTTACAATCCCAAATGTAGGATCACGCCCACTGCCCTAAGCCGGGGTGGGTGGGAGACGTGCCACATTTTTAAACTGTCAGGTATCTTGAGAGCTCCCTTGCTATCACCAGAACAGCATAAGGATAATCCACCCCAATGATCCAATCACCTCCTACCTGGTCCCTGCCCTGACACGTGGGAATTACATTTTTTTTTTCTTTGAGATGGAGTCTCGCTCTGTAGCCCAGGCTGGAGTGCAATGGCGCCATCTCAGCTTACTGCAACCTCCGGCTCCTGGGTTCAAGCGATTCTCCTGCCTCAGCCTCTGGAGTAGCTGGGACTACAGGCGTGTGCCGCCAAGCCTGGCTAATTTTTGTATTTTTAGTAGAGACGGGGTTTCACCATATTTGCCAGGCCAGTCTCAAACTCCTGAACTCATGATCTGCCCGCCTCAACCTCCCAAAGTGCTGGGATTACAGGCGTGACCCACCGCAAGGGAATTAATTTGAGACGAGATTTAGGTGGGGCCACAGAGTCAAACCATATCACTGCAAAGGATCCGCAGCAAGGAAGGTCATAAAATCCGAAATTTAAAAATAATTGTCATTATATTCCTTCAATTTCTGAATAACTATATTATACATCATTTATAAATGCATATGACATTATACACAAGGTTAAATGCAAATATCCTCTGGTGTTGGCCTGGCTCAGATCAGGGAAGAAGCCCTATCTGTAAAGGCGGCAGCCTAGGCTGTTATTTTTTGCTTCGGTTCAGCCCAGTGTCTGATCAAATATTCCATCACTCAGGCATAAAGGGTGGGTCCTGAAACCTTATCCAATCAGGGGCTTAGAAACTGTCCGATCAGGCGTGCAGCTGGAGAGAACAGGACACTTCCGTAATTTTGCGGGTCCTTTGTGTTTCCCTGAGTCCAGAGCTCCAGTTCTTCTCTTCACTGCTCTGCGTCCTCTGCTCCTAGAGGCGAAGCCTCTGTGGACTTGTGTCCTGAACGTATTCGCAGATTTATGGCTAAAAAACCGAGAACGCCTGGAAGCCGAGAAATGGTGAGTGTTGGGTCTGTCCTCATGAGAGAGGGGTGGGGGCTGGTTGGAACCGGCTGAAAGTGGCTGTAGCAGGATCCAAACTATCTCGCAGTCAGCTCTGGAATCTGAGGACCCAAATCCTCCTTGGTCCAGCTCAGCTCTAGTCCCCTCGAGCCATAACATGGTGCCTGGGCCAGTGGCTGGGACCCTGGGAGTTCTGTCTTTTTCCTCTGTGGTGGCTTTGCCCTGGACTGGAGGCCTCTCTGGGCAGCTCTGCACTCCCAGTGCCTCATCTCACCCAGATTGTGCAGGGATGGGAAAGTCATCAGGGGAGAATCCAGACTCAGGGTGCAGGATTTATGAGTGGAAAGAGCTGTGGTGCCTCGGATCCCTAGTTCCTCATTTTTCCTTTTAGAGATACATGGGAGTCACTGTAAAAATAGTAGAGAATTGAATCAAAGTGTGATTCAAGAATCATAGAGCACCCAGCTATGGTTTGTGGGTTGTGATCCATGGGAGAGACTTGAAGAAAAGTCTGTTACAAGTTGCATGATGAAGCAAACCAAATTCAGTGGTGTGATCTCACCTCTTTACAACCTCTGCCTCTTAGGTTCAAGTGATTGCCCTGCCTCAGCCTCCCAAGTAATTGGGATTACAGGTGCATGCCACCACGCTTAACTAATTTTTGTATTTTTAGTAGAGATGGGATTTCACCATGCTGGCTGGGTTGGTTTCAGACTTTTGGTCTCAGGTGATCTGCCTGCCTCAGTCTCCCAACGGGCTGGGGTTACAGGCATGAGCCACCCCGCCCAGTCGAATTTTTTTTAACTTTTATTTTAGGTTCAGGAGTACATGTGCAGGTTTGTTATATAGGTAAAATCATATCACGAAGTTTTTGTGTACAGATTATGTTATCACTCAGGTACTAAGCATAGTACACAACAGATTTGTTTTCTGATTTTCTTAATCCTCCGACCTCCCACCCTGAACTGAGCCTCAATGTCTGCTGTTGCCTTATTTGTGTCCACGTGTTCTCATTATTTCGCTACCACTTATAAGTGACAAAATACAGTTTCTGATTTTCTGTTCCTGCACCAGTTTTCTAAAAACAACAGTCTCTGGCTCCATTGACATTGCTTCAAAGGACATAATGTTGTTCTTATAGCTGCATTGTATTTCATGGTGTTTACCTACCACATTTTCTTTATCCACTCTACCATTGAAGATATATAGTTTTATTTCTTGTTTTTGCTATTGCGAATATTGCTGTAATTAACATATGCGTGCATGCGTCCTCATGATAGAATAACTTACATTCATTGGGTTCAATGTGAGATTGGGAATGGTAATTATGTTTTCAGGTTTTTGAAAAAATTCCAAGCTGCTTTTCTCAATGGTTAAACAAACTCATACTCTCACCAGCAGCGTATAAGCATTCAGTTTCTCCACAGCCTCACAAGCATCTGTTTTTTGGTTTTTGTTTTTTTTGTTTTTTTTTTACTTTGTAGTCTAATTGTTTTTATTTGAATTATTTCTTTTTTCTCCATTAGTCTAGTGTTGTCTCCATCTTATTATTTTTACATAGCATCAACTTCTGGTTTCGTTGAACTTTTTTTTTTTTTTGAGATGGATTCTCACTCTGTTGCCCAGGCTGGAGTGCAGTGACGCGATCTTGGCTCACTGCAACCTCCGCCTTCCATTTTTCAAGCGATCCTGTCTCAGCCTCCCAAGTAGCTGGGATTACAGGCATGTACAACCACGCCCAGCTAATTTTTGTATTTTTAGTAAAGACGGGGTTTCACCATGTTGACCAGGCTGGTCTCAAACTCCTGACCTCGTGATCTGCCCACCTTGGCCTCCCAAAGTGCTGGGATTACAGGAATGAGCTACAGCACAAGGCCCGTTGAAATTTTTATAGTTATTTTGTCTCAACCTTCTTCATTTCAGCTGTGATTTTGGCTATTTCTTGACTTTTGCGAGCTTTGAAGTTGCTTTGCTCTTACTTTTGAAATTATTTTAATTGTAACATTAGATTTTTAAATTGAGATCTTTCCAACTTTTTGATGTGGATGTTTAGTGACATACATTTTATTCTTAACACTGCCTTGGCTGTAACTCTGAGATTCTGGTATGTTGTATTTTGGCTCTAATTAGTTTCAACAATTTTATTTCTGCCTTAATTTCATTATTTACAAAATAGCCATTTGGAAGCTGATTATTCACTTTTTATGTAATTGCATAATTTCTTGTGTTTTTTGTATTTAATTATTATTCTATACATTTTCTTTTTAAAATTAATGATAGAGAATCATAAGAAGAAATGAAAATGCTATGCTCTTAATCTAAATGCTAAAAATTATTCAACACTTAGTACCAACTCCCAGGGTGCTATGAAACTTAAATCACATAATGTGTTATTCCCAGCACAGTGTTCTGTGACATGCTCCTGAACACATGGTACCTGCTTAATAAACATTTTATTAGTAAATGTTTACAGGTTTCCCAAGTGCAGATTCACTCAGACATTGCTGTTTTCCATTGTCTCTGTAAACTTAAAAAAGCCAACAAAAAATATATTATTTCAGGATGGAGATTGGTTGTCTTTATTTGTACCGGAAGTATTTGTTTTGTGTCAAATATGGTGTGTGTAAGGGACTCTTTGCTGTGCCTGCTTTCTCTTGCTAATGCTAATAATGTGTCTGGGAAAGCACAGTCAGCATTTACAGAGGACTTGTTGGAAAAGCCCATTCCTGGACGCTTTTGGATCCTGCAGAATCACGTTGCATAGAGTGGGGCCAAGATTACCAAATGATTTATAAACTTGAGGGGTTCAAGATACTTTCAGGAGAGTTTAGTTCAACCCTTGCATCAAAGGAAGGCTGCACTGCCTGCCCTGTTTCAGTTTGGTAGGAAGAGGTCAGTGTGGTTCATGCTCCCATTACTCTAAAGAAAATTGCTGCATAGTATTCCATGGTGTATATGTGCCACATTTTCTTAATCCAGTCTATCGTTGTTGGACATTTGGGTTGGTTCCAAGTCTTTGCTGTTGTGAATAGTGCCGCAATAAACATACATGTGCATGTGTCTTTATAGCAGCATGATTTATAGTCCTTTGGGTATATACCCAGTAATGGGATGGCTGGGTCAAATGGTATTTCTAGTTCTAGATCCCTGAGGAATCGCCACACTGACTTCCACAATGGTTGAACTAGTTTACAGTCCCACCAATGCAGCCATAAAAAATGATGAGTTCTTGTCCTTTGTGGGGACATGGATGAAACTGGAAACCATCATTCTCAGTAAACTATCGCAAGGACAAAAAACCAAACACCGCATGTTCTCACTCATAGGTGGGAATTGAACAATGAGAACTCATGGACACAGGAAGGGGAACATCACACTCCGGGGACTGTTGTGGGGTGGGGGGAGGGGGGAGGGACAGCATTAGGAGATATACCTAATGCTAAATGACGAGTTAATGGGTGCAGCAAACCAACATGGCACATGGATACATATGTAACAAACCTGTACATTGTGCACATGTACCCTAAAACCTAAAGTATAATAATAAAGAAAAAAAAAGAAAATTGCTGATGTCTGATTGGGGAGGGCTGTGGAGAGCCAAATTCACATTCTCATGCATTGGCAAAGCCTGCAGACAGGGAAGTAGGTGAGATGGCAAAGACCACCACTGAAGATCCTGTTATGGGTAGCTTCCCGTTCTTACCAGATCAGTGAAGCGTTGTGAATGGCTTCTCATAGTTCATAGTTAGCATAGGTCAGACTGCAGACTTCAAAGGAAGACAAAAATAATTATTGTCTGGACTGTTAACCCCTGGCATGTATAAAAGCACTGAATAAACCAGAGCTTGTCGGCGTTTCCCTATCAGGGAACCGTCCCTCCTAATCCCGCTTCTCTGTGTCTTTCTTTCATCATTCTTCTCACTACTTCTCGGTGCTTCCCTGGGTAACCCCTGCGGCTGGACCGCTAGAGGTGGCGCCCGAACAGGGACCGGAGGAATACTGTGAGAAGAACGCCCAGTTTTGGTAAGTTCTGCAGAAGTTGTGAGTATAAACAGTTGTGGGCGCATAGTCATACATTAGGAGTAAAAATGGGACATTCTGGTTCTAAAGAACGAGCTCTTTACATTCAAGTGTTGCAATCTATGATGCATGCCCGTGGGGCTTCTATAAAAACTAAGCAGTTAGAAAAATTCTTGGAGACAGTACAAGAGGCATGTCCTTGGTTCCCTGAGGAAGGCACTATTAACATGGATACCTGGTCAAAGGTGGGGGAAGGCCTGCGGAAGCATTATACTCTGCATGGCCCTGCTGGAATTCCTGTAGACACCTTTGGGCTTTTTAATCTGGTCCAAGAATGTCTAGTCCCATGTCCTGAGGCATACAAGCCTTTTTCATCTCCTCCTGAGGATTTGCCTCCTCCTCCTCCATCGGCCCCCGAGGAGACTCCTGTAACTTGTACACAGCCTCAACCCTTGGGAATGAAATTATCTAGAGAGGAGGGTATGTCTTCTTCTCCTGTTTTGCCTGTTTTGCCTACTTCGCCCATGCCTGTCTCTGAAGAGGAACAGGAGGCCCTGGTACGTGCTTTTGCAGCTACCTTTATTAAAAAGCCCCCTGGGGCTCCTAATGCTTGCTTGCCTCCCTTAAAGTTGAGCACCTTGCCTGCAACTGTTATGTCTCCCCTTGAAGGGGCTCTTCATCAAGCTCGTATGTCGGGGGAAACTCTTGAGGGATTTCATGCTTTCCCTGTTAGTCTTAATCCGCAGAATCAACAGCAATACCATGAACCATTACCTTTTAAGAATTTAAAGGACCTTAAAGCCGCTGTGGTTCAATATGGGACTACAGCACCCTTTACTTTAGCCATGGTGGAGACCTTGGCAGAGGATGCTTTACCTCCTAATGATTGGAAGGGCACAGCAAAAGCTTGCCTAGACGGGGGAGACTACTTGTTGTGGAAAACTGAATTTTTAGAAAAAGCTGAGGAAATTTCTCGCCGTAATCGCATGGCGGGTAATCAGGTTACTTATGAAATGCTCACTGGCTTAGGTAACTTTTCAGATACTGCTAATCAAATTGGCTGGGAAAGATGGATTTATGATCAAGTATCCAATATTGCCCTCTCTGCCTGGAAGAAATTGCCATCTTCCAAACGCAGAGAGGAACTTACAAAAATTCGTCAGGGACCTGATGAGCCTTATCAGAATTTTGTGTCTCGGTTATTACAAGCAGTAGGCCGAGTGATCAGTGACTCTGAGGCAGGTACTGTTATTGTAAAGCAACTTGCTTTTGAAAATGCGAATGGCGCTTGTCAAGCCGCTATTCGCCCATATAAGAAAAATGGGACTTTGGAAGATTATATTCGCTTATGTTCTGAAATTGGTCCTGCATTTAATCAAGGTGTGGCTTATGCTGCAGCTATGAAAGGAGTTCCTGTTTCTCAGATTTATTTGCAGGTGCAGGGTAAAGGCCAAAATAAGCGGCTTCAAAACGAGAGAGGTAATCAAACTTGTTTTAATTGTGGTAAACCAGGACATTTTAAGAACCAATGCCGCCACATGCCCGCAGTTTCAGGGAAGTCACCTAAGGCTCGACCTACTTCCTT
>NW_026652276.1:111809166-111912658 GCF_009828535.3 Hylobates moloch
GGATCAGTGGCCTTTAACTCAAGAGAAATTATTGGCAGCCACTCAATTAATTCAAGAGCAGCTCCTTGCTGGTCATATTGAACCATCTACTAGTCCTTGGAATACACCAATATTTGTTATTAAAAAGAAATCCGGAAAATGGAGGTTACTACAGGATTTGCGAGCCATAAATGCCACTATGTTACCCATGGGGGCATTGCAACCTGGCCTTCCTTCTGCTACAGCTATACCAAAAAATTGGCCAGCTTTTGTCATAGATCTTAAGGACTGCTTTTTTACAATTCCTCTCCATTCAAATGATAAAGTTCGATTTGCTTTTAGCCTACCCTCTATTAATTTTCAACAGCCAATGGCTAGGTATCAGTGGAAGGTCTTGCCTCAAGGCATGGCTAATAGCCCTACTTTATGTCAAAAATATGTGGCCATGGCTTTACAATCTTTTAGGGCTCAGTTTCCTCACATTTATTGCTTACATTACATGGATGACATTCTAATTGCAGGAGAGGTTTTCGCAGAATTGCAACAAGCCTTATTATTTTTACAACAGCATTTACCTACCTTTGGCCTGCAAATAGCAGAGGAAAAAATTCAACAAACCTTTCCTCTTATTTATCTTGGTCAAAAAATTGCAGAAACCACTGTTTCTCCTCAAAAGATACAATTTAACCTCTCCAAATTGCACACACTCAATGATTTTCAAAAATTGCTTGGAGACATAAACTGGGTTCGACTTTTTCTGTCCCTTACTACTGCTGACTTATTACCCTTGTTCAATATTTTAAGAGGAAGCAGTGATCCCACTTCTCCCCGAACTCTTACTCCAGAAGCAAAACTAGCCTTACAACTTGTAGAGTCCGCAATTCAGCAAGCTCATGTTTCTCGCATAGATTACACTCAACCTCTGCTTCTGTTAATTCTTACCCCTCATTTATATCCCACAGTGGTGTTTTGGCAACACTCTCCTTTAGAGTGGTTACATCTGCCCTCCACCCGTCATAAGACTATCCAGCCTTATGCAGACTTAGTGAGTCAACTTATCATGGCCGGCCGTAAGAGATCTCATCAGATATATGGAAAAGACCCTGATATCCTCACTGTTCCCTTTACTCAACAGCAAATCGTTTCTCTTTATCAATTCAACCTTCCTTGGCAAATAGCACTTAGCAATTTTACTGGGCAATTGTCAATTCATTACCCTAAACATAAATTGTTAACCTTTTTTCAGCGTACTTCATTTGTTCTTCCTCTTCCTCATTCTCATCAACCATTAGCCCATGCTCACCTTTTGTTCACTGATGGTTCAAAAACAGGTGTTGCAGCCATCATCGCTGACAACCGTCCTTTTCGGTTTCCCACTACTTATTCTTCTCCGCAGCGAGTTGAACTTTTTGCCGTGTGTCAAGCCTTACAAATGTTCCCCTCTGAGCCCTCTGACATCTATACTGACAGTGAATGGGTTTTTCGCAGTAGCACTCATATCGAATCTGCTACTATTTCTTCCTTGCTTGATGATGAACTTTACCAGTTACTTTCACTTCTACAATCATGTTGTCGACAGCGTACCGCTGCCTATTTTGTAGGACATATCCGGAGTCATTCTCTGTTACCTGGACCGTTGTCTGCCGGAAATGCAGCTGCTGATAAACTTTGTTTCCTCACGGAAAATGCTGTCCAGCGAGCAGCTAATTCCCATGCCGTACATCATCAAAATGCTCATAGTTTACGATTGCAGTTTAAAATCACTCGTGAAGCTGCTCGTGCTATTGTAAAGCATTGCTCCACCTGCCCTCAACTGCAACCTGTTCCCCATTATGGAGTTAATCTTCGAGGCTTGCAGCCCCTACATTTGTGGCAGATGGATGTTACTCACTACCCTCCTTTTGGTAAATCTAGTTACATCCATGTTTGTGTAGATACCTTTTCAGGTTTCCTTTTAGCCTCTGCACGCTCTGGAGAAGCTGTTAAAGATGTTAAAGCTCACTTACTCTATTGTTTTCAGACTTTGGGAATTCCCCGGCAACTCAAGACAGATAATGCACCAGCTTATGTTGCTAAAGCCTTTCACTCTTTCCTTGCGCAATTTAATATTTCACATTGCACTGGCATCCCTTATAACCCACAGGGTCAGGGTATTGTTGAACGTGCACACTCCACCATTAAACATCAGCTTGAAAAAATTAAAAAGGGGGAACTTTACCCCCACACACCTGCGAATTATTTGCATCATGCTTTATATGTGTTGAATTTTTTGCGCCTGGATGCCGTAGGACGCTCTGCTGCCGAGCGGTTTTGGCATCCAGCGGCATCTACAAAAGCTCTTGTGAGGTGGAAGGACCCACTGACTGGACAATGGCATGGACCTGACCCTGTGCTAATATGGGGACGAGGGAGTGTTTGTGTTTTTCCTGAAGGGTCTGATGGCAGACCTCGGTGGATTCCGGAGAGGCTCGTCCGGCATGCGGAACGGATTTCTGGTGAGCCGGATGAGAAACCTCAGTCTGCACACTCCCCCGAGCAGCCCTCCGGGAGTTCGTCACGGAGCTCCTCGCCGTCGTCAGCGCCCTCGCTGTCTTGCCATGGAAACACGTAACTCTCCCTTTCCAACTTGGGGTCAAATAAAGCATCTTGCAGTTACCGCACAAGATATGCTTACTACTGAAGGCAAGCCCTTCACTCCTGAAAATTTGTTCCTGGCTATGCTGGCTCTCCTGAGCTTCCAGGTATTGCCCACTGAAGGGAAAACTTATTGGGCTTATGTGCCTGAACCCCCTCTTTTGTGTCCTGTTACATAGAATGACGCTAATGTGCCTGTATATACCAATAACACAGACTTATTTGGGGGTTTAGATGGAGACTTCATTATCCCTGTTTCTACCGTATATAATTATACAGGATCCACTGCTACACTGCCTATTTGCCTTTCCTATACTCCAATGGCTGGCTGCCTTACTCTTGGGCATGAAATTCGACGTGTGGCAGGATATCTGCCTACAGCGTTACATACTATTGTGCAGTGGCAGCTTTCATTCTGGGGATATTCCTTTGGGGCGGTCGCCCCAAACAGCCAACATCCGCCTCATGTTCTTCCCCCATGTCCTGTTATCAGGCCTGGACAACATGTTATCTCCAAATATCCTGAATGGCAAAGTTGTGCCTATCTACCTGGAACTCAACATCAAATTTCTCATTATGACGTTAATCTTACTGACTGGTCTCGCCCATATGCTTACCTTCCTTCCATTTCTGGGATGCGTAATGCTGCTACTGGAGATTGGACGATGCCTATTATTACCACTCAGAAGGGACGAGTACAAGAACACATTTGGCGAGCTGCCGCTGCTTTAGGAGTGGTAGAATTCCTCTATCCAGAACAGACCACTCCAGAACAGACCACTCTCAAGCGAGTTTGAACTGGGTTGCGTGCCTGTGTGCGTGCTCCCTATGTGTTCCTTTCTGGACCTTTTAATATTACTGTACAAGTCCACATGGGCAAGTTGGTGTCCCCACATTTAGCTCATAGCATTCCCCATCAAGGTGAAAAGGAATACATTATTCATTGCCTGCATTGTAACCTTACCAACTGTGTTACTAGAGACAATTTCAACTTAACTTTGGCTATTTTACAGCAGCCTCCTTTTGTGATGCTGCCTGTTCATCTTAATGAGACCTGGTATACTGATCCTGGTTTTGCTGCATTACAAATAGTTGTTGAGTCTCTCACCCGAACAAAATGATTTTTAGGACTCCTCATTGCAGGAATAGTAGCACTTGTTACTGCTGTAGCTACTGCAGCAACTGCAGCTGTGGCTATCACAAAAATTATTCAAACTGCTCACTTTGTAAACGATCTTGCAATAAATACTAGTACTGCTTTAGGAACTCAAGAACGAATTTATTTAAAAATCAATGCAAAATTGAATGCATTAGAAGAAGCTGTTGAATTTCTAGGCATGAAAGTAGAGGCCTTATCTACTAGACTCCCCTTAAAATGTCATGCTGACTATGAATGGATCTGTATAACAGCTCATGAGTATAATCAATCTCAATGGAGTTGGGAAGAAGTGCAAGCACACCTTCATGGAGTGTGGTCAGCTAACAACTTCTCTTTAGATGTTGCCTCGCTACATAATGAAATACAAAAGATGCAACAAGCACATTTAGATATCGTAAATCCAAAGGATGTTGCTGATAGCATTTTGTCTATTCTCCATAAATTATCCCCTGCATCTCATTTGTCTGCTATAATTGTCAGCCTAGCCACCCTTGCAGGTATTGTTTTATTAATTCTTTGTGTTTTCCCAGTCTGTCTCCAAGGAGCCTTCTCTGCCATCACCCAGCTCCGGATAAATCATCAACGGCTTCTTTTAGAAAGAAAAGGGGGAACTGTGGAGAGCCAAATTCACATTCCCATGCATTGGCAAAGCCTGCAGACAGGGAAGTAGGTGGGATGGCAAAGACCACCACTGAAGATCCTGTTATGGGTAGCTTCCTGTTCTTACCAGATCAGTGAAGTGTTGTGAATGGCTTCTCATAGTTCATAGTTAGCATAGGACAGACTGCAGAGGCCGCATCAAAGGAAGACAAAAATAATTATTGTCTGGACTGTTAACCCCTGGCATGTATAAAAGCACTGAATAAACCAGAGCTTGTCAGCGTTTCCCTATCAGGGAACCGTCCCTCCTAATCCCGCTTCTCTGTGTCTTTCTTTCATCATTCTTCTCACTACTTCTCGGTGCTTCCCTGAATAACCCCTGCGGCTGGACCACTAGAGAGGGCAGGGGAAAAAGAAATATATTTTAATAGTTATGGAGAAGCTCATTGTTCTCTCATTGCTCTTAAATCTTTTCAGTTATGCACAACAAAAATGGGCGAATGTTTTCTGCAAGGCTTGGTCTTTCTGCCGTGGGTGTGTGTGGCGGTAGCAGGTGAATAGGTTGTGCTTTAAAGGCGTATTCTCAAGATGCAGGTTTGATATGTCCAGAGCATCTTACCTGAAAATACATTTCAGAGAAAGAGGAGGAAAAGAAAAAAAGTCACTTTTTCTCTGGTGAGCATGTCCCAGATCAAGCGCTGTGTCCACTCTGCCTTTTGGAATGCCTTGTGTTCGGAACTTGGAAGTTTTTACTTCTCTACTTGTACTGTTGATCCCTAGTAAGTTTGTTTCAACTATTTTTTGTTATTTTTATGATAGTCAAGGGGTTCCGAAAAAAAATTTTTTTTCTATATACCACAGTGTTCTATACATTCTCTTCATCTTGGGTTCTTGTATGCCTTCCAGAATTCTCACCACAAATTTATGACCTGGAATATTTAAAATGTGCCCATTGTAGCTGTTGAACATGAGAAGGTGTGGATACTCAAGATTTCTATTGGTGAAACACAGTTGTCTTTGGATATTAGTGAAAAGTGAAACATGTCATGTTGAGGTTTAGAAAATGCTCATTTAAATAGGATAGCATTTATTACCCAGAAAGTTCTGAAAAAACTATTAGGAGGTACTTGCTCTCCAGGGTGCTAAGGAAAGACTACTTAAAATTACGATTACAAATTACAGAACAGGGAAGTTATCTGCACTTTCAACTTTGCATAAAACTGATGTTTCTTTATAATTAAATTTAGGCCAGGTGTGGTGGCTCAGGCTTGTAATCCCAGCACTTTGGGAGGCCGAGGCAGGTGGATCACATGAGGTCAGGAGTTTGAGGCCAGCCTGGCCAACATGGTGAAACCCAGTCTCTACTAAAAAAAAAAAAATACAAAAATTAGCCGGGCATGGCGGCATGCACCTGTATTTTCAGCTACTCAGGAGGTTGAGGCAGGAGAATTTCTTGAATTCAGGAGGCGGAGGTTGCAGTGAGCTGAGATTGCACCACTGCACTCTAGCTTGTGCGACAGAGCGAGACTCCATCTCGATAAATAAATAAATAAATAAATAAATAAATAAATAAATAAAATTTATATATAATTGAATTTAGATTACAATTTACTTTTCTGAGAGGAGAGAAATAGCAGTGGTGTTGTGTCCTGTGTGCATCAGCACATAATAAAAATGTGTCCCAGTGCAGTTGATAACAGTTTTGTTCACTTGGTTCAAGATCTTTATGACATTTTTTCCACTATAGAGTTAGTTGTTATTCTCTTAATTATTAAGTACACTTAGGAGATTTACTAGCTGAAGTGCATAAACCATCGTATTTAATCTGGAAGCTGTCCTTTCTTTTTAGATGACTTTTCATATATTTGTCTTTTAAAGATGAAGGCTCTTATCTTTATTTACAGGTGAGAGAAACTGGGAAAAACCCAGACTCTGCCACTTACTGGATATTTGACAAAATATTCTTACTAGGCTAGAAACATTGGTGAGCTTGCTAAAAATTCAGAAATTCAGACTTTCTCCTAAATCTCCTGAAACAAAATCTCACAAGAAGATCTTAATTTATTGCACATATTAAGAATTGAGAGGTACCTTCCACCTCATCATGAATTCTCTGAGAAACATACACAACTTATTCTGTATGATGTAAATACAGCACTCAAAAATAGACATGTTTGGCCAGGTGAGGTGGCTCATGCCTGCCATCCCAGCACTTTGGGAGGCCAAGGTGGGTGGATCACATGAGGTCAGGAGTTCAAGGCCTGCCTGGCCAACATGGATAAATCCTGTCTCTATTAAAAATACAAAAATTAGACAGGCATGGTGGCTCACGTGTGTAGTCCCAGCTACATGGGAGGCTGAGGCAGGAGAATTGCTTGAACTTGGGAGTGGGAGGTTGCAGTGAGCCAAGATCATGCCACTGCACTCCAGCCTGGGCAACAGCGGGAGACTCAGTCTCAAAAAAAAAAGAAAAGAAGAAAAGAAAAAAAACCAGATGTCCATGTTGATGCCCTTCATTTTATCATTTATCATCCAGAAAAATATCAAATCTACCATGGTATTGTGGATCTTACACTATCCTCTCAGAGTTAGAGAATAACTCAGTGTTAAAAATTATCTTACTGAATAATTTTAGTCACTCTTATAAGTGAGAACCACTTCTTTTTACTCTCTTTTTAAACTTGAGTCAAATAAAAATCTCTGCCTATGGCCACCTGGTGTTTGTGTGTTCATTTTTGTTTGTTTGTTTGTTTGTTTGTTTGTTTCAGGGACTGTTGACATTCAGAGATGTGGCTATAGAGTTCTCTCTGGGGGAATGGCAATGCCTGGATCGTGCTCAGCAGAATTTATATAGAGATGTGATGTTAGAGAACTACAGAAACCTGGTCTCCCTGGGTGAGGATAACTTCAATACACAATTCCTAACATATTGCCTTTCTCTCTTTTCTAAGATGATTTTGGTAATTTCTGCTTTGCATGAATGAATTGTAGCTCTCCAAATTTAAGAAAATCTTGGGGATTCATTGGTGTAGAACAGATTCTTCAGGATATTTTATCTTGACCTGAACTTTTCCCTTTCCTGAGCTTATGTATCTTTTGCTCTAGGTTAGTGGCAATTCCAAAAGTCTCGTGGCATAAAATATCATTGCCGACACCTTAGAATTCAGTTGCCACCATCGATTTTTGATTCAGTATTATTGAGTAGTGAAATTAAGGACCTACCCATTTAAAATAATTTCTAAATATTTAGAAAGTTCTGTTATGAATCAATATTAATTTTCTAGAACTTTCCATTATATCCTTTTTACTAAGCATAAGACTAGTTTGGTAATTAAAGAATTCAGCCAGATTTATGTTACTTTTTTTTCTTAATAAAACAGGTATTGCTGTCTCTAAGCCAGACTTGATCACCCGTCTGGAGCAAAATAAAGAGCCCTGGAATATAAAGAGAAATGAGACGTTAGCCAAACACCCAGGTAGGTGAGAGCAAATTAAGTCGATGACATGGATGAGAGGTACACAAGTTAAGAAGGCATCCAGTCCTTAAAATGTGGTCTGGGGAGTTGTGCTTTGGTGGAGACAGTTTCTGGGAAGCCCGAGTCATTTTTTTCTATTGCTCTCACATAGGGACACCTGTTGCAGGATTTAGGAGGATGAGAGAGACCTCGGGTTTAAAATAGGAGAATCTTTTATTGAGTGCAGACCCAGCAGACTCACCTCCAAAGACTGGGCCCAGAACAAAGACAGCACTTGAGTTTTATACACACTTCACAAAAGTGGGTGGGCTAGCTTGAAGCAGGTTTACAGTGGCATGAAAGCAGGGATACAGAGGCAGGAAAAAGACAGTTAATCAAATTGTAACAGGTTCATAACTCATGATTGCACATAACTATTGCCAGGCAACCCAGATGTCTGTTATCTAGGCTTGCCCAGGCACGGGCTTATCCCATAACCTTCACTATGGTGCCTAGACAGCTGTGGTTCAGGCCTGCTCAGGCTTCTCATGACTTTCACTGTACTTCTTAGATAAAACAGAATACTTGAAGTTACTAGTTACAGAGAACAGGAGTCTATAAACTTATACTATAAAACAAAGGAAAATTTGATTTTCTTCTCCCAATGTTGAGGGAGTGCTGGGAGAATCTCCAGAGCACATTAGATAATATTGTCAAGACTTTTCCTGGGTCTGGGCTGTGCCTGTTGCTGCCTCTGGGACAAGTCAGCCTAATACAAGAAAGCTTATTTCTCTTTCTTTTTTATTTTATTTTTCTTTAATTTCCCGCCTCACATCTTCTGCCCCATGCTGTTAAATTCTCTAAGGATTCTACTTTTGCTTCAATAATCTTTCTTCAAGTTTACAGTGTGAGCCAAAGTTTTCTTTATGGCTTATCAAGGACTGCACAAACTGACTGCTTTGCCATTGCTTTTGGGGACACACTAATTATCTGCATATTTTTGAGAAACTCTATTTTAAACCACTTTTAAAATTCTTTTTTTGCATCATGTCTAAAATGTGTGAGAACAGTAGTTTCTGTTTCATTGGTGGTTGTCCATTTTTCTGCACATGCCATTCTGTTTTTATTACTATAGCCTTGAAATATAATTTAAAGTTTTTTTACAATTTTTAAATTTTTATATATGTATGTATTTATTTACTTAGAGGCTGGGTTATGATATTTGCTGTGTGGGCATATGCAAGCAGGGTACCTCTTGTGTCTTCATTTTACTGTGCTGCATATTTTAGACATAGATTCATAAATAGTATTGCTGGATTATATAATTTCATTTTTAATTATTTGAAGAACATTTTGAAGAACATTCATGTTTTTTTAATGATGGTTGCACCTTTTTTCCTCATCAACAACTTACATAGGTTTGAATTTCTTTACATTATCAACATAGTTTGTGTTTTAAAAAAATTTATAGTGGCCATCCTAATTGATGTAAAGTAATTTTGTTTTGTATTGTGATTTTGTTTTGCATTTTTCTATAAATTGTTAATTTTGTGCAACTTGTCAAATGCTTCTTTTCATTTGTATATCTTTTTAAATTAAAATTTAGTTTAATCATTTGTCCATTTCTGTTTTTTTTTTTTTTTTTTTTTTTTTTTTTCGAGATGGAGTTTTGTTCCTGTTGCCCAGGCTGGAGTGCAATGGCATAATTTCGGCTCATGGCAACCTCTGCCTCCCAGATTAAAATGATTCTCCTGCCTCAGCCTCCTGAGTAGCTGAGATCAGGGATGTGCCACTATGCCCAGTATTTTTAGTAAAGATGGGTTTCACCATGTTGGTCAGGCTGGTCTCGAATTCCTGACCTCAGGTGATCTGCCCACTTCAGCCTCCCAAAGTTCTGGGATTACATGTATGAGCCACCGCACCCATTTCTAAATCAAGTAATTAATTTTTGTTGTCTTGTTTCAGGAGTTGTTTATATATTCTCAATATTAAGTCTTATCACATGTGATTTTCAAATATTGTCACCCATTTCTTGGGTGACACTGTCACTCTGTTAAATGTTTTATTTGATTGCAGAAATTTTGAAGTTTAGCCCAGTTAAATTTTTCTGTTCTTCTCTTTGTTGCTCATGCATTTGATGGCATATCTAAGAAAATGGTGCCAAGACCAATGTCATGTCTTTCCACTGTATTTTTTTTTCTAAGAGTTTCATTAGTTTTTTTCAGTCAAAGTATTTTGTTTAAAATATTTTTTGTATATGATGCAATTAAAGCATCCAACTTCATTGTTTCAATGTAGATATCCAGTTTTCAACACTGCCTGTTGAAGGGATTATATTTTCTCCATTGTTTGCTCATGGCAACCTTGAGGGAGATTATTTGGTCATACACAGAAGAGTTCAATTGCTGGGCTCCCTATTTTGTTCTATCATGTCTTTATCTGTCTTTGTGTGAATACCACATAGTTATTGTTATTGCAGCTTTTTATTATGATTTGAAATTATGAAGTATAATGCCTCTGTGTTTTTCCTGTGTGTTTCTCTAGATATAGTTCATAATAAAATTTAAAAATGTTAAACAATATTCTAGGAATAAATATATTTTTGGAATTTTGATACAGATTATACTAAATTAGTTCACCACTGTGGGTTATATTGACATCTTAACAAATTAAGTTGTCACTTAAATATGTTGACCCTTGAGCAAATATATTAAATTGTATTATTTGACCCTGTGCAAGAATACAGTGAAGAGTGTGTTTATTTCCATGTGTTTTTGATTTGCCAATATCACTTTTTTTCTTTTTAGTTTTATTCCGTTTTGGTTAGAAAACATACACTGTATGATTTTGCTCTTCTTAAATATTTTTGACACAGGGTTTCTCACTCTGTTGCTCAGACTGTAATGCAGTAGCAGAATCTTGGTTCACTGTAGCCTGAACCACTTGGACTCAAGTAATCCTTTTACCTTGGCCTCCTGAGTGGCTGGCACTACAGGCATACCCCACCATGCCCAGCTAATTTTTTTTTCTTTTTTTTATTTTTATTATACTTTAGGTTTTAGGGTACATGTGCACAATGTACAGGTTTGTTACATATGTATCCATGTGCCATGTTGTTTTGCAGCACCCATTAACTCATCATTTAGCATTAGGTATATCTCCTAATACTGTCCCTCCCCCCACCCCCCACCCCACAACATTCCCCGGAGTGTGATGTTCCCCTTCCTGTGTCCATGAGTTCTCATTGTTCAATTCCAACCTATGACTGAGAACATGCGGTGTTGGGTTTTTTGTCCTTGCGATAGTTTACTGAGAATGATGTTTTCCAGTTTCATCCATGTCCCTACAAAGGACATGAACTCGTCATTTTTTATGGCTGCATAGTATTCCATGGTGTATATGTGCCACATTTTCTTAATCCAGTCTATCATTGTTGAACATTTGGGTTGGTTCCAAGTCTTTGCTATTGTGAATAGTGCCACAATAAACATATGTGTGCATGTGTCTTTATAGCAGCATGATTTATAGTCCTTTGGGTATATACCCAGTAATGGGATGGCTGGGTCAAATGGTATTTCTAGTTCTAGATCCCTGAGGAATCGCCACACTGACTTCCACAATGGTTGAACTGGTTTACAGTCCCACCAACAGTGTAAAAGTGTTCCTATTTCTCCACATCCTCTCCAGCACCTGTTGTTTCCTGATTTTTTAATGATGACCATTCTAACTGGTGTGAGATGGTATCTCACTGTGGTTTTGATTTGCATTTCTCTGATGGCCAGTGATGATGAGCATTTCTTCATGTGTTTTTTGGCTGCATAAATGTCTTCTTTTGAGAAGTGTCTGTTCATGTCCTTTGCCCACTTTTTGATGGGGTTGTTTGTTTTTTTCTTGTAAATTTGTTTGAGTTCATTGTAGATTCTGGATATTAGCCCTTTGTCAGATGAGTAGGTTGCAAAAATTTTCTCCCATTCTGTAGGTTGCCTGTTCACTCTGATGGTAGTTTCTTTTGCTGTGCAGAAGCTCTTTAGTTTAATTAGATCCCATTTGTCAATTTTGGCCTTCGTTGCCATTGCTTTTGGTGTTTTAGACATGAAGTCCTTGCCCACGCCTATGTCCTGAATGGTATTGCCTAGGTTTTCTCATAGGATTTTAATGGTTTTAGGTCTAACATTTAAGTCTTTAATCCATCTTGAATTAATTTTTGTATAAGGTGTAAGGAAGGGATCCAGTTTCAGCTTTCTACATATGGCTAGCCAGTTTTCACAGCACCATTTATTAAATAGGGAATCCTTTCCCCATTTCTTGTTTTTGTCAGGTTTGTCAAAGATCAGATAGTTGTAGATATGCAGCATCATTTCTGAGGGCTCTGTTCTGTTCCGTTGATCTATGTCTCTGTTGTGGTACCAGTGCCATGCTGTTTTGGTTACTGTAGCCTTGTAGTATAGTTTGAAGTCAGGTAGCGTGATGCCTCCAGCTTTGTTCTTTTGGCTTAGGATTGACTTGGCGATGAGGGCTCTTTTTTGGTTCCATATGAACTTTAAAGTAGTTTTTTCCAATTCTGTGAAGAAAGTCATTGGTAGCTTGATGGGGATGGCATTGAATCTATAAATTACCTTGGGCAGTATGGTCATTTTCACGATATTGATTCTTCCAACCCATGAGCATGGAATGTTCTTCCATTTGTTTGTATCCTCTTTTATTTCATTGAGCAGTGATTTTTAGTTCTCCTTGAAGAGGTCCTTCACATCCCTTGTAAGTTGGATTCCTAGGTATTTTATTCTCTTTGAAGCAATTGTGAATGGGAGTTCACTCATGATTTGGCTCTCTGTTTGTCTGTGATTGGTGTACAAGAATGCTTGTGATTTTTGTACATTGATTTTGTATCCTGAGACTTTGCTGAAGTTGCTAATCAGCTTAAGGAGATTTTGGGCTGAGACAATGGGGTTTTCGAGATATACAATCATGTCATCTGCAAACAGGGACAATTTGACTTCCTCTTTTCCTAATTGAATACCCTTTATTTCCTTCTTCTGCCTGATTGCCCTGGCCAGAACTTCCAGCACTATGTTGAATAGGAGTGGTGAGAGAGGGCATCCCTGTCTTGTGCCAGTTTTCAAAGGGAATGCTTCCAGTTTTTGCCCATTCAGTATGATACTGGCTGTGGGTTTTTCATAGATAGCTCTTATTATTTTGAGATACGTCCCATCAATACCTAATTTATTGAGAGTTTTTAACCTGAAGGGTTGTTGAATTTTGTCAAAGGCCTTTTCTGCATCTATTGAGATAATCATGTGGTTTTTGTCTTTGGTTCTGTTTATATGCTGGATTACACTTATTTATTTGCGTATGTTGAACCAGCCTTGCATCCCAGGGATGAAGCCCATTTGATTATGTTGGATAAGCTTTTTGATGTGCTGCTGGATTCGGTTTGCCAGTATTTTATTGAGGATTTTTGCATCAATGTTCATCAAGGATATTGGTCTGAAATTCTCTTTTTTGGTTATGTCTCTGCCAGGCTTTGGTATCAGGGCAATGCTGGCTTCATAAAATGTGTTAGGGAGGATTCCCTCTTTTTCTATCGATTGGAATAGTTTCAGAAGGAATGGTACCAGTTCCTCCTTGTACCTCTGGGAGAATTCGGCTGTGAATCCATCAGGTCCTGGACTCTTTTTGGTTGGTAAGCTATTGATTATTGCCACAATTTCAGAACCTGTTATTGGTCTATTCAGAGATTCAACTTCTTCCTGGTTTAGTCTTGGGAGGGTGTATTTGTCAAGGAATTTATCCATTTCTTCTAGATTTTCTAGTTTATTTGCATAGAGGTGTTTGTAGTATTCTCTGATGGTAGATTGTATTTCTGTGGGATCGGTGGTGATATCCCCTTTTTCGTTTTTTATTGCATCTATTTGATTCTTCTCTCTTTTCTTCTTTATTAGTCTTGCTAGCGGTCTATCAATTTTGTTGATCTTTTCAAAAAACCAGCTCCTGGATTCATTAATTTTTTGAAGGGTTTTTTGTGTCTCTATTTCCTTCAGTTCTGCTCTGATTTTAGTTATTTCTAGCCTTCTGCTAGCTTTTGAATGTGTTTGCTCTTGCTTTTCTAGTTCTTTTAATTGTGATGTTAGGGTGTCAATTTTGGATCTTTCCTGCTTTCTCTTGTGGGCATTTAGTGCTATAAATTTCCCTCTACACACTGCCTTGAACGTGTCCCAGAGATTCTGGTATGTTGTGTCTTTGTTCTTGTTGGTTTCAAAGAACATCTTTATTTCTGCCTTCCTTTCATTATGTACCCAATAGTCATTCAGGAGCAGGTTGTTCAGTTTCCAGGTAGTTGAGCGGTTTTGAGTGAGTTTCTTAATCCTGAGTTCTAGTTTGATTGCACTGTGGTCTGAGAGACAGTTTGTTATAATTTCTGTTCTTTTACATTTGCTGAGGAGAGCTTTACTTCCAACTATGTGGTCAATTTTGGAATAGGTGTGGTGTGGTGCTCAAAAAAATGTATATTCTGTTGATTTGGGGTGGAGAGTTCTGTAGATGTCTATTAGGTCCACTTTGTGCAGAGCTGAGTTCAATTCCTGGATATCCTTGTTAACTTTCTGTCTCGTTGATTTGTCTAATGTTGACAGTGGGGTGTTAAAATCTCCCATTATTATTGTGTGGGAGTTTAAGTCCCTTTGTAGGTCAGTGAGGACTTGCTTTATGAATCTGGGTGCTCCTGTGTTGGGTGCATATATATTTAGGAGAGTTAGCTCTTCTTGTTGAATTGATCCCTTTACCATTATGTAATGGCCTTCTTTGTCTCTTTTGATCTTTGTTGGTTTAAAGTCTATTTTATCAGAGACTAGGATTGCAACCCCTGCCTTTTTTTGTTTTCCATTTGCTTGATAGATCTTTCTCCATCCCTTTATTTTGAGTCTATCTGTGTCTCTGCACGTGAGATGGGTTTCCTGAATACAGCACACTGATGGGTCTTGACTCCTTATCCAGTTTGGCAGTCTGTGTCTTTTAATTGGAGCATTTAGTCCATTTACATTTAAATTTAATATTGTTATGTGTGAATCTGATCCTGTCATTATGATGTTAGTTGGTTATTTTGCTCGTTAGTTGATGCAGTTTCTTCCTAGCCTCAATGGTCTTTACAATTTGGCATGTTTTTGCAGTGGCTGGTACTGGTTGTTCCTTTCCATGTTTAGTGCTTCCTTCAGGAGCTCTTTTAGGGCAGGCCTGGTGGTGACAAAATCACTCAGCATTTGCTTGTCTGTAAAGTATTTTATTTCTCCTTCACTTATGAAGCGTAGTTTGGCTGGATATGAAATTCTGGGTTGAAAATTCTTTTCTTTAAGAATGTTGAATATCGGCCCCCACTCTCTTCTGGCTTGTAGAGTTTCTGCTGAGAGATCAGCTGTTAGTCTGATGGGCTTCCCTTTGTGGGTAACCCGACCTTTCTCTCTGGCTGCCCTTAACATTTTTTCCTTCATTCCAACCTTGGTGAATCTGACAATTATGTGTCTTGGAGCTGCTGTTCTCGAGGAGTATCTTTGTGGCATTCTCTGTATTTCCTGAATCTGAATGTTGGCCTGCCTTGCTAGATTGGGGAAGTTCTCCTGGATAATATCTTGCAGAGTGTTTTCCAACTTGGTTCCATTCTCTCCATCATTTTCGGGTGCACCAATCAGACGTAGGTTTGGTCTTATCACATAGTCCCAAATTTCTTGGAGACTTTGTTCATTTCTTTTATTCTTTTTTCTCTAAACTTCCCTTCTCGCTTCATTTCATTCGTTTCATCTTCCATCAGTGACACCCTTTCTTCCAGTTGATCGCATCTGCTACTGAGGCTTCTGCAATCTTTGCGTAGTTCTTGATACTTGGCTTTCAGCTCCATCAGCTCCTTTAAGCCCTTATCTCCATTGGTTATTCCAGTTATCCATTCTTCTAATTTTTTTTCAAAGTTTTTAACTTCTTTGCTATTGCTTTGAATTTCCTCCCGTAGCTCAGAGTAGTTTGATCGTCTGAAGCCTTCTTCTCTCAACTCGTCAAAGTCATCCTCCATCCAGCTTTGTTCCGTTGCTGGTGAGGAACTGCCTTCCTTTGGAGGAGGAGAGGTGCTCTGCTTTTTAGAGTTTCCAGTTTTTCTGCTCTGTTTTTTCCCCATCTTTGTGGTTTTATCTACTTTTGGTCTTTGATGATGGTGATGTACAGATGGGTTTTTGGTGTGGATGTCCTTTCTGTTTGTTAGTTTTCCTTCTACCAGACAGGACCCTCAGCTGCAGGTCTGTTGGAGTTTACCAGAGGTCCACTCCAGACCCTGTTTGGCTGAGTGTCAGCAGCAGTGGCTGCAGAACAGCGGATTTTTGTGAGACCACAAATTCAGCTGTCTGATAGTTCCTCTGGATGTTTTGTCTCAGAGGAGTACCCGGCCAAGTGAGGTGTCAGTCTGTCCCTCCTGGGGGGTGCCTCCCAGTTAGGCTGCTTAGGGGTGAGGGACCCACTTTAGGAGGCAGTCTGTCCGTTCTCAGGTCTCCAGCTGCGTGCTGGGAGAACCACTACTCTCTTCAAAGCTGACTAGACAGGGACATTTAAGTCTGTGGAGGTTCCTGCTGACTTTTTGTTTGTCTGTGCCCTGCCCCCAGAGGTGGAGCCTACAGAGGCAGGCAGGCCTCCTTGAGCTGTGGTGGGCTCCACCCAGTTCGAGCTTCCTGGCTGCTTTGTTTACCAAAGCAAGCCTGGGCAATGGGGGGCGCCCCTCCCCCAGCCTCGCTGCCACCTTGCAGCTTGATCTCAGACTGCTGTGCTAGCAATCAGCGAGACTCCGTGATGCCCAGCTAATTTTTAATTATTTGTAGAGACAGGGTCTTACTGTGTTCGCAAGGCTGGTATCAAACTTCTTGCCCCAAGTGATCCTTCCACCTTGGCCTCCCAAACTGCTGGAATTACACCTGTGAGCCACTGCACCTGGCTGATCTTTTGAAAGTTTCTGAGACTTATGTGTTCTAACAGAATACATCAGGTGCAAATAAGAATATTGTGTATCCAATTGCTTTTCACTGGAGAGTTCTGTACATGTCTGTTTAGCCTATTTGGTTGGTCGTATGGAGTAGATGCCCTCCAAATCTCATGTTGAAATATAATCTCCAGTGTTGGATGTGGGGCCTAATGAGAGGTGTTTGCATCATGGAGACAAATCCCTCATGAATGACTTGGCACAATCCCCTTGGTAATCATAGAGTTCTCACTCTGTTAATCCACATGAGAGCAGTTGTTTAAAGGAACCTGGCTCCTCCACCTCACACTCACATTATCTTTCATTATGTGACATGTTTGGTTCTTTTTTGCCTTCCGCTATAATTGTAAGCTTCCTCATATCCTCACCAGAAGCAGATGCTGGCATATACTTCTTGTACAGTCTACTCAACTGTGAACCAAAGAAATCTTTTTCTTTATCAATTACCCAGTCTCAGGTTATTTTCTATAGAAATGCAAAATGAATTTATACACAATATAATGTTCTTCGGGTTTTCTGTTTTTTTAATTGATTTTTATTTAAATTTTTAATTCTTTATTGAAATTGAGGTATTAATGTTTATAATTTTTGTTGCTATTTTATTTCTTGCTTCATTTCTGTCAATATTTGCTTTACATATTTTGAAGCCCTGATGTTATATATGCATATACCTATAGATAGACATAATAGTTATAGATTCCTAGCAAATGGACTCGTTTTACCATTATATCATATCAATCTGGCTCATGCTAGTAATCGACTCATTTTCTTTTTGTGTGTCTATAAATGTTTTTTCTTTGTGCTACATTGGAGATTTTATAAAACCTCTTAATGTTACAACAGTATATTTTAAACTGGTAAAAAAATGACTTCAGTTGCATAGAACAATTTGTCCTCATTATATCTACCCTATACTTCATATTGATGTTGCAAATTATATCTTTGTGTATTTTATGATTATTTTTACTCCTATATTTCAAATTTTAAATTACTAACAATGCTTTCTGCACGATCACAATAATGCCACAGAATTTTATTTTTTGTATATGCATATGTTTTTCAGAAAGTTATGCATTTTTATATGATTATATATTTTTTCATCTTATTATTTTAAGTGGAAAGACCTCTTTTCAGCATTTTATTTAGGGCACATGCAGTGTTTATATGCTTTTCCAGCATTTGTTTATTCTGGAAGATCTTTTTTTTGTTGTTTATTTTGTAGTACATTTTTGCTGGTTATATTATTCTCACCATGAAGATTTTTTTCAGCACTTTGACCATTTTACACAGTTCTTTTCTGACCTGCAAGGTTTCTGTTGACAAATTCACTGGTTGTCTCGGAGGACTATGCTTATAAATAATACCTCACTTTTATCTTGCAGCTCCCAAGATTATCTTATTGTTTGTGACTTTTCAAACTTTGCTTAAATACGTGTTATGGATCTTTTTGTGTATACCCTAGTTTGTTTGTTTAGCTTCTTCATTTTTTATATTACTTTTTTCTTACTTTTAAATTTTGTCAGTTATTCTTTTTTACCTCCACAATTGTTTATTTTTAATATTCCAAGCCTTTTGTTGATATTCTTATTTTTCTGATTTTATTTAGGTGTCTGGTTTTCCATTTTTCTCATTGAGCATAATATGGATCATCTTAAATTTAAAAAATTAATATGTATCTCTTTATTTTTATAGTTGCTTTTTCACAAATTTTGATTTTTTTGGTTAGACCGTGTTGCCCAAATATTTTGTATACATTGTAATCTTTGGTTGAGATTTAGACATTAACATAAAGTTACCTTTCATGATCTTTATAATACAGCTCTTTCCTGGCATAGCCTGAAACCAATTGTCTTGGGTAAAGATTCTGGGAGTCTCACAAATATGTTCTCAGGATGTGTCTTGTCTGCAATTTTGTATTTATTTTTCAGTTAAAAGACTTCTTCATATTTCTTACTGGTCAGTAACTACTTTCTACACCTATTGTCTGTCCATGGTACTGCAGTCTTTCTGCTGTTGTAACATTCACTTTTGATCTCAGAAGAATTAAATCTGTCATTAAAGACACCACGTTCTTCTATTGGGGATGAGGAAGGGCTGTGTTGAGTAAATGTAGCAGACTTTTCTATCTATAAAGCTCTTGACATTGTGCTTACGTGGTGCACACACTTTATAAATTTCCAACAAAGGTATTTTGAATACTATGATTCTGTTACATTTATACATCTATGAAGGAATTATGGCCTGTGGTGTTTTGATATGCCATTTTGCTAATGTACCATATATAATTTTATATATTCGATTTGTAAAGTATATTTATCTGAGTCCAGTAAGTGGAGTAACTTGTGATTTTTATGTCTTTCAGTTATGTGTTCTCATTTCACACAAGATCTTCAGCCAGAGCAGGGCATAAAAGATTCACTCCAAAAAGTAATACCAAGAACATATGAAAAATGTGGACATGAGAATTTACAATTTAAAAAATGCCATAAAAGTGTGGGTGAGTGTGAGATGCACAAAGGAGGTTATAATGATGTTAAACAATGTTTGTCAGCTATCCAAAACAAAACATTTCAGACTCATAAATGTGTCAAAGTCTTTGGCAAATTTTCAAATTCCAATAGACATAAGACAAGATATACTGGAAAGAAACATTTCAAATGTAAAAAATATGGCAAATCATTTTGCATGCTTTCACACCTAAATCAACATCAGATAATTCATACTAGGGAGAAGTCCTACAAATGTGAAGAATGTGGCAAATCCTTTAACCGCTCCTCACACTGTGCTACACATAAAAGAATTCATATTGGAGAGAAACCCTACAGATGTGAGGAATGTGGCAAAGCCTTTAGCTGGTCCTCAAGCCTTAGTAGACATAAGAGAATTCATACTGGAGAGAAACCCTACGCATGTGAAGGATGTGGCCAAGTCTTTAGCTTATCCTCAAACCTTACTAGACATAAGCGAACTCATACTGGGGAGAAACCCTTCACTTGTGAAGAATGTGGCAAAGCCTTTAGCTGGTCCTCAACCCTTAGGAAACATAAAAGAATTCATACCGGAGAGAAACCGTACACATGTAAAGAATGTGGCCAAGCCTTTAGGCGCTCCTCAACACTTACTAACCACAGAGAATTCGTACTGGAGAGAGACCCTACAAATGTGAAGAACGTGGCAAAGCCTTTAGCTTATCCTCAACCCTCACTGACCACAAGAGAATTCATACTGGAGAGAAACCCTACACATGTGAAGAATGTGGCAAATCCTTTAACTGCTCGTCAACCCTTCAGAAACATAAGCGAATTCACACTGGAGAGAAACCCCACAAATGTGAATAATGTGGCAAAGTCCACCCTCAGGCCTCATAATACATAAAACAATTTATACTGGAAAAAAGCACTACAAGTGTAGAGAATGTGGCCAGGCCTTTAACCAGTTCCCAACCTTAATTGAACATAAGAGAATTCATATTGGACAAAAATCTTATAAATGTAAAAAAATGTAACAAAGCCTTTAACCCTTAAACCTAATAAACCTAAGAGAATTTATTGAAAAAAAATTTTTTTTGAGACGGAGTCTCACTTTGTCACCCAGGCTGGAGTGCAGTGGCATGATCTCAGCTCATTGCAGCCTCTGCCTTCCAGGTTCAAGTGATTCTCCTGCCTCAGCCTCCTGAGTAGTTGGGATTACAGGCATGTGCCACCACACTGGCTGATTTTTATATTTTTAGTAGAGACAGAGTTTTGCCTTGTTGGCCAGGCTGGTCTCAAACTCCCAACCTCAGGTGATCCACCTGCCTCAACCTCCCAAAGCCTAAGAGGATTTATATTAGAGAGACCCTAGAAAGGTAAAAAATGTGACAAAAGCTTTAAGCACAACTCAGGCCTTACACAATATCTTATAATTGATTCTAGAGAGAAACCCTACAAAAGCAAAGAATGTGGTAAAGCTTTTACCTAGTCTTGAACGCTTATTATACATAAGAGAATACTGAAGAGAAGCCCTACAATAAGGAATATGGCAATGTCATTAAAAAGTCCTCAAACCTGAACAAATTTAAGGAAATTGATATTGGAGAGAACCCCAGCAATTGTAGAAAAAAAATGTGGCAAAGCCTTTAACTGGTTCTCCATCCTTATTAATTTAAAAATTTTATACTGGAGAGAAACTCTACATACATAAAAAATGTGACAGAGCATTTAACCACACCTCAAACTTTTCTAAAAAAGAGAAATCATATTGGTGAGAAACTCTAGAAATGTGTTAAATGTGGCAAGGCCTTTAAATAGTAGTCACACATTTTGGTAGGTAAGATAATTTATACTGAAGAAAATTCCTACAAATATGAAGAATGTGGCAAAACTTTTAACAAATTTTCACATCTTATTGCACAGGAAAGCATGTATACTAGAGAAAAATTGTGCAAAGAATGTGAAAAGCCATTAATATCAGCACACATCTTACTCAGTATCATAAAGTTTATGCTTAATAAAAGCATTATAGGTTGGGCGTGTTGGCTCATGCTTGTAATTCCAGCACTTTGGGAGGCCAAGGTTGGTGGATCATGAGGTCAGGAGTTCAAGACCAGCCTGGCCAACGTGGTGAAACCCCACTTTAACTAAAAATACAAAAATTAGCCAGGCGTGGTGGCATGCACCTGTAATCCCAGCTACTCGGGAGGCTGAGGCAGGAGAACTTCTTGAACCTGGGAGGCAGAGGTTGCAATGAACCTAGATAGGGCTGCTACACTGCAGCCTGGGTGACAGAGCAAGACTCCATCTCAAAAAAACAAAAAAAGCACTATAAATGTGATTACTGTAAAAAGACTTTTCAGAAAATGTAGACCTTTAAAGTAAAAACTGTTTATTCTGAAGACAAACATACAAACATAAAGAGGATTGTTGTACCTTTACTTGCATTATGGATTTTATTGTACACATTTTATTTAAAGGAAAAATCTGAAGCAGTTAAACTGGTGAAACAGACACCAGTTTATACTAAACATTTTTGCAGGTCTAGTAAACGGGGAAAATACATTTAATCAAAAATTGTCTATATAAACATTTGAGGATTCACAGTAAAAATAATAAAGGCACTGAAACTTCAGACATTACACTAAATCAGACTGTTGAGTGTAAGAGAGATCCAAAGCTAACACTATATATATTTTAAAGAAGTAGATTGTTTTTGGAGATTTATAATTACATTCAAGGTATGCTTTTTCTGTAAAACAAAATTAGATTTTCTGAAAAGCAAATAATAATGTAACTCAAGTGTCAGATTACTTCATGTTGATTCTTCCCATTGTGAAAGTATCTCATCAATTGTTGCATCAGAGATATGAGAGATTGTTTTTATCAATGTACATTTATGTAATAAAATGCAATAAATTTTAAAAATTTTTAAAGATTATGTGTGATCTTAATTTTTCATTAAACAAAGTTGTTTTTAATGTGTTAAAACTATTGTACTTTGAATGAAGTGTAAATTTACCATCAACATTAATGTGTCCCATTTTACTTAAGGTTCTAAGTGAACAATGGTAACAATATACTATTTGGTAATGTAGGGGAATGACATCTCTGGTAATCTCTTTTTTGCCAGTGTTTTTTGTTTGTTTGTTTTGAAATGGAGTCTTGCTCTGTTGCCCAGGCTGGAGTGCAGTGGCATGATCTTGGCTCACTGCAACCTCCACCTCCTGGGTCCAAGCAATTCTCCTGCCTCAGCCTGCCAAGTAGCTGGGACTACAGGCATGCGCCACCACACCTGGCTAATTTTTGTATTTTTAGTAGAAACAGGGTTTCACCATGTTGGCCAAGCTGGTCTTGAACTCCTGACCTCAGGTGATCCACCCACCTTGGTGCCCTAAATTGCTGGAATTATAGGCGTGAGCCACTACACCTGGCCCTCTAGTGGTTTTAAGCTGCAAATAAGTTGAATAATTTTGTTCTCATAGGTCAAATTTGTATTCTTTTTTACCTTATTTAGATTTTTAAAAATTTTTGTGGGTAGACAGTGTGGCATACACATGGCATATATGAGATACTTAAACACAGGCATACATTATTTAATTATCACAGCAGAGTAAATGAGGTATTCATCACCTCGAGCATGTATTTATCCTTTGTATTACAAGCAATCCCATTATAGAGTTTTAGTTATTTCAGTATGTGCAATTGAATTATTATTAACCACAGGGTCATTTTATGATCATAAAAGTTACATGAGTGTAATTAATATGCATACATTTCTGAGTCTTGATTAAATAGTTATTGAAATTTATTTTATATTTCTTTTGTACATGTGGCCTCTCTGCTGACAAATCAAAACAGACTTTTAGTTTTTATTTACATAGAGTTACATATACAAATATATAACTCTAAAGATATATCAGCCAGGCACGGTGGCTCATGCCTGTAATCTCGAAATGCCATCTCTACTAAAAATACAAAAAATCAGCTGGGCGTGGTTGTGCATGCCTGTATTCCCAGCTATTAGGGAGGCTGAGGCAGGAGAATCGCTTGATCCTGGGATACAGAGGTTGCAGTGAGTGGAGATGCCACCACTGTGCTCCAGCCTGGATGACAGAGCAAGACACAGTTTAAAAAATTTTTTAAAAAGATATACCTTACACATAAGAAAGTTATGTAGCAAGTGGGTGTGTTTGTGTGTGAGTTTGTATGCATTTCAGAACTGAAGAACAATATTGAAACAAAAAAGATTATTTTAATAAGGTGGATAATTAACGAGAAACCTGGAAACCTCAGAGATTCTCCAAAAAAATCTATATTCTGTGCCTTGTATTGAATTTGTTACTGTAAAATCTTATCCCACCCAAATCTTATCTCAAATTGTAATCCCCATGTGTCAAGGGAGGGACTTGGTGGGAGGTGATTGGAACACGGGGATAATTTTCCTCCATGCTGTTTTTATGATAGTAATTGAGTTCTCAAAAGATCTGATGGCTTTATAAGTGGTGGTTTATTCTGCTCTCCCTCTCTCCTGCTGCCTAGTCAAGAAGGTACTTGCTTATCCTTTGCCTTCTACCATGATTGTAGGTTTCCTAGACCTCCCAAGCCATGCAGAATTGTGAGTAAGTTAAACCTCCTTTCTGTATAAATTACCCATTCTCTGGTAGTATCTTCACAGTAGTGTGAAAACAGACTAATACAGAAAATTAATCCTGGGAGTTTGGGGCACTGCTATAAAGATGATTGAAAATGTGGAAGTGACTTTGGATCTGGGTAATAGGCAGAGGTTGAAACAGTTTAGAGAGCTCAGAAAAAGATAGAAAAATGTGGGAAAGTTTGGAACTTCCTAGAGACTAGTTGAATGCTTTTGACCAAAATGCTAATAGTGATATGGATGATAAAGTCCAGGCTGAGGTTGTCTCAGATGGAGATGGGAAAATTATGTTTAAAATGGAAGCAGAACATAAAAGTTTGGAAAATTTACAACCTGACCATGAAGCAGAATATAAAATCCCATTTTTTGGAAAGAAGTTCAAGCCACTGCAGAAATTTGCAAAAGTTAGAAGAAGCTAAATGTTAATAGCCAAGACAATAGGGAAAATGTCTTCAGGCCATGTCAAAGATCTGAGATGGGTCCTTCCATCACAGGCCAGAAGCCCTAGGAGGAAACAATGGTTTCATGGTTGAGGCCCAGGGCCCCACTGCTCTATGAAGCCTTGGGACTTGGTGCCCTGCATCCCAGCTGCTCCACATCCAGCTGTGGCTAAAAAAGGCCAAGGCACAGCTTGGTTTATTTCTTCAGAAAGTGCAATCCTCAAGCCTTGGTGGCTTCCATGTGGTTGGGCATGTGAGTGCATATAAGACAAAAGTTGAGCTCTAGGAACCTCTGCCTAGATTTCAGAGGATGTATAAAAATGCCTGGATGTTCAGGCAGAAGTCTTCTACAGGGGCAGAGCCCTCATGGAGAACCTGTAATAGGGCAATGCAGAGGGAAATGTGGGGTTGGAGCCCTCACGCAGAGCCCCCACTGAAGCTGCCTGCTGGAGTTTTGAGAAGGCCACTATGCTCCAGACCCCAGAATGACAGATCCACCATGAGCTTGCACTCTGCATGTGGAAAAGCCACAGGCATTCAATTCCAGTCCATGAAGGAGCTTCCAAAGGCCATGAGGGCCCACCCTTTGCATCAGCATGCCCCACATGTGAGACATGGAGTCAAATGAGATCATCTCAGAGCTTTAAGAGTTACTGACTGCCCCGTTGAATTCAAACTTGCATGGGGCCTGTAGCTCCTCGGTTTTGGCCAATTTCTCCCATTTGAAATGGGAGAATTTATCTACAGCCTGTACCCCCACTGTATCTTGGAAGTTACTAACTTGCTTTTGATATACAGGCTTATAGGTAGCAGGGACTTGCCTTGTCTCAGATGAGACTTTGGACTTAGGCTTTTGGGTTAATGCTAACATGAGTTAAGACTTTGGGGGACTGTTGGGAAAGCATGTTTGGTTTTGAAATATAAAAAGGGCATGAGATTTGGAAGGGGCCAGGGGCAGAATGACACTCATGGTGTTCTCATGATAGTGAGTGAGTTCTCATGAGATCGGATGGTTTTATAAGTGGTAATTTTTCCTGCTCTCCTTCACCTAGTGAAAAGGATACCTGCTTCTCCTTCACCTTTTCCCATTATTGTAAGGTTCTTGAGGCCTCCCCAGCCACGCTGACCTGTGAGTCAAATTAATCTCTTTCCTTTATAATTTACCTAGTCTTTGGTGTGTCCTTATAGCAGTGTGAGAATGGACTAATAGACATGGTAACTTAATAATAAAAGTGTCATTATTATCCTCAATTTATAAAGAAAGAAACAGAGCCAGTGAGAGAAATAAATTCCTCACAACAGCAGAGCCAGTATTAAAACACAAGCAACTTTGACTCCAGAAATAATGCTCTTGAAAACAACAATCAAAACACTTTCAAACAGAAAATAAGTTACCTTTAACATCCATTCTTAAAAATTTAACAAATATGAAAATAGATACATTTGTAATATATATGTATATGTGTGAATGTATATTATAAATAAGAAATATTCATATAAGCCAGAGAAATATAAATAACTTTAATGAATAAAATTGAAAAGCAGTTCAATTAATTATTGTTTGCAGATGATATGTTCATTTACTTAGAAAGACAACAAAAGCAACTGAAAGGCGATTTTAGAAGTCTATTCAGGTAGGTAGGCAAAATTCTCAGATGACCCTCAGGTTCCCACTTCCGTGCACACCTGCTGTGTAGTCCTTTTCTCCTGAGTGTCAGAAAATGTGTGACTGTGGTGAGACATTATTCGTGTAATAGTGTTACTAATGTATTGGCTTCCTGTTTATCATAAGAGAGATTATCTTGATTAGACTAAACTTAATCAGAGGTGCTTTTAAGAGAAAGGGCACATCATAGAAGAACACCCCTGCTTCTTCTATGCCATAAGCTGTTTACGGTGGCCACATGGAAAGGGATATATTTGTATATTGTCTCCATTTCTGCCTTCAACCTGTTGATTTCAGTAAGGAGAATAGGAGGATCTCATGGCAGAGGAAAAAGAAGGGATCTCATTTATGCAAGAAATAATCACCCCTCATCTGGGACAGCTTAAGAAAAATGGACCAGAACATGATCACACAAATGGGAAATAAAGGCAACTTGGTTGAAAGGGTTCCCTGGCATTATGAAGCAATATCTACACAGCTGAAGTAAATGATCAGCCTCTGGGATACCAATAGTCTACCAACAAGGCTGAATTCATTCCCATTCTGATTAAATTAGCATTTCTGCACCATTGTGGTAACTCCGTTTTACATAATTAATGACAAAAATACCTGCAGGGTGCGGTGGCTCACGCCTGTTATCCCAGCACTTTGGGAGGGTGAGGCAGGCGGATCACCAGAGATAGTGAGTTCGAGACCAGACTGATCAACATGGAGAAACCCCATCTCTACTAAAAATACAAAATTAGCTGGGAATGGCGGTGCATGCCTGTAATCCCTGCTATTCAAGAGGCTGAGGCAGGAGAATCCCTTGAACCCAGGAGGTGGAGGTTGTGGTGAGCCGAGATCACACCATTTCACTCCAGCCTGGGCAGCAATAGTGAAACTCCATCTCCTACCCCCCAGAAAAAAAAAGGGGAAAAAATATGCAGACCAGTGAGTACTATCCTAGAATTGAATTTATCATGAAAAAGCATAGCCAATTATTTAATTTCAACATTGGAAAATGTTGAAAAATTGATGAATTTATAAATAATCTGACTAATTTTAGAGTATTCTACTATTCTGTAATACAATATTGAACTTTGATCACCTTAACATGAATATTTCTTGAATGCATAAATTATTATGTAGATAGTTTCTCTTCTACATCAACACAATAAGACAATTAGAGCAAACAATTAGAGAAAACATTTGAAATAAAATAAAAGTCATCAGATCCACATTTTTAAATGGCTTGGCATAATTGCCATGCTCTTTTAAAGAAGCAAAGACAAGAGTTTGGCTTAGACCAATTATTAAGTCCTTGACCTTTTGAAATCTAATATCCTGGCTAAAAAATTAGGAGGGAATGTTTTTTAGGTGACTGCCTAGAGTGTCCAAGGCAATATGAGAAGAATTTTGATAGTTAAGCAAGAAAATGCATGCTACATATACACATTACTCTTCTCTTATTTGCTTTCACATTGAAAGATTAGAAATTGCAAATCTAGTCCCTCAATTTAGGGTAAATTAACAAAATATTCGTGTTTTAGCTGAGCAAGTTATTGTATGAAACTTACGGGAAATAGGTGTCATTAGCTGCTAAAAACAAAACAGTGTGACTAGATTCAGTAACTATCTAGCCATGCAAATGATAGACCAATTAGATTAAGATCCTAACAGGTGCATGTAGAAAGCATTTATGTGTAATGTTGTGATCCTCCCCCAAACACCTATTTCTGCCTCCTTACAGAGATACCAATTTTTCCTGAATGACTCAGTTTGAACACTGGGAACTGAGAATGCTCAGTGTTCACAGTTGATTACTGGGAACATAGTTAACACATTTCTTCTGTATTATGAAGACATTTTATGAATCTTACTCTGCCTCAGAAAGGCTTTTTTTTTTTTTTTTTCAAAGTTTCACTCTTGCTGCCCAGGCTGGAGTGCGATGGCAGGATCTCAGCTCAATTCAACCTCCATCTCCAGGTTTAAGCCAGTCTCTTGCCTCAGCCTCCCGAGTAGCTGGGATTACAGACATGTGCCACCATGCCCAGCTAATTTTGTATTTTTAGTAGAGACGGGGTTTCTCTATGTTGGCCAGGCTGGTCTCGAACTCCCGACCTCAGGTGATCTGCCCGCCTCAGCCTCCGAAAGTGCTGGGATTACAGGCGTAAGCCACTGCACCCAGCTCAGAAAGGTTTTTAGTAAGATACTGTTCATGTATAACACTCTATCTGGATTCATAGAAATTTTCAATATGCCATTTAAGTCAGAGACACCGAAATGTCAACCAAAATTCATAAAACGTATTTGAATGAGATCAAGTATTTCTTAGCTGAGAATTTTATGTCATCAGTAAATTTAGAAGAAAATAATAAATGTGTAGTTTACCTTGGACCATATAACAGTGTTTGCCACATGGGAAAAATTCAGACAAGTGCTCTTCATCATTACTCCTAAAGTAGCCATAGCACCACATCAGAAGGCATTGAAACAGTGAAGAAGGGTGATATAAATGGAATACTTATATGAAGTACAGTTGTTAATAAAAGGTAGCATTTGATATTATACAACTATAGGTAAGATGATTAGTATGAGATAAAAATATTTTTACTTTAATTGACAGAATAACTTTATCCACAATATTTCAATTTCAAATAATTTTTTTTGCTCTATATTTGCTGGTTTTTTATTTGCTATTACCTGAGCTCAAAAGGAATCAACAAAATGAATCTTTATTTTACCACAAGAATTGTATTCATGCATATGCTTAATTTGCTGAGAACATGTTAGCTTTCCATGAAAGATTTATAGTTTTATTGTGTCATGTTTTGCCGAGAAGTGGCTGTCCTGCCAGAAAACTGCTATTCTCAGCTCTGCCCACATTGACTCTGCTGAGCATAGTGACTAGAAGTGATGTGTGGATAAAAAGCACATGTGTCTTCTTTGCATCTTTTTTCATCTATTGGAGGAAGAAAGAGGAGAATGCAGATAGAAAATTTAGAAAAAAATCTAATCTCCGAATAATCACGAAGAAGTTTTCTTAAGCAGAAATAAACCAAAGGGGATGGTGGTGTAAGCAGAAAATGTATTATATTGCTAAGCCTTTGAAATTTTAGGGTTTATTAGTATGATAATCTGCATTGCTTTTACAAACATACTAGTCTTTCAGTTTTAATTCTTCTGGATATGATTCAGTTTCCTGATGAATCTGAACGGAGAGGAGAATAACTTATTTGTCAAAATTAAAGATGTGGGAAAAAATATGTTGACTAACATAAGATAGTCAAAAAGAGACAGACAAAACAGAAAGTAAAATGATGTTCTTCAGAAGCGGAAAAGAGAAGGAGAAGACAGTTTATTGAACATTAGATTGTACTTTTTAAAGATAAAATTATCTAGAGATCTGTTTCATATAGTGTAAATATACTTAAAAGTACTAAACATATAGCTTAAGTATACAACTTTAAGATGTTTAAGATGGTAATTTTATGTTTTTAATCACAAATATTTACATCTCTCATAAAATAGTTACATTTTTCAAAAATTACTTCAAATGACAAGTGTTTTTCTCACACAATAACATAGATTCAAACAATAAATAGATGGTAATTTTAGACTGCCTGACTACTCATCAGACAATAAAACACTGACAACCACCTGAGAAAAGAAATAAGCAAGATAATAAACAAAATGGAGCAATATTTATACACGCAAATATTACATTAGTAAATTTTATAGGCAATAGAAATGTCTGACTTATGGGGCTGGGTGCGGCAGCTCACGCCTGTAATACCAGCACTTTGGGAGGTTGAGGCAGGTGGATCACGAGGTCAGAAGTTCAAGACCAGCCTGGCCAGCATGGTGAAATCCCGTCTCTACTAAAAATACAAAAAAATTAGCCGGGCGTGGTGATGCGCATCTGCAGTCCCAGCTACTCGGGAGACTGACAACAGGAGAAGAGCTTGAACCTGGGAGGTGAAGGTTGCAGTGAGCCCCGATCCTGCCACTGCACTCCAGCCTGGGTTACAGGGCAAGAGAAAGAAAGGAAAGAAAGAGAGAGAGAGAGAGAGGAAGGAAGGAAGAAGAAAGGAAGGAAGGAAAGAAGAAGGAAGGAAGGAAGGAAGGAAGGAAGGAAGGAAGGAAGGAAGGAAAAGAGAGAGGGAGGGAGGGAGGAAGGAACGAAGGAAGGACGGATGGAAGGGAGAGAGAGAAAGGAAGGAAAGGAAAGGAAAGAAAAGAAAGAAAGAAGGAAGGAAGAAGGAAAGAAGAAAGAAAGAAAAGAAAAGAAAGAAGAAAAGAAAAGAAAAGAAAGGAAAGAAAGAAAAAAGAAAGAAAGACATGAAGTTCTTGCCCATGCCTACGTCCTGAATGGTATTGCCTAGGTTTTCTTCTAGGGTTTTTATGGTTTTAGGTCTAATGTTTAAGTCTTTAATCCATCTTGAATTAATTTTTGTATAAGGTGTAAGGAAGGGATCCAGTTTCAGCTTTCTACATATGGCTAGCCAGTTTTCCCAGCACCATTTATTAAATAGAGAATCCTTTCCCCATTTCTTGTTTTTGTCAGGTTTGTCAAAGATCAGATGCTTGTAGATGTGTGGTATTATTTCTGAGGGCTCTATTCTGTTCCATTGGTCTATAGCTCTGTTTTGGTACCAGTAAAGAAAGAAAGAAAGAAAGAAAGAGAGGGCAGGGGGAGGGAGGGAGGAAGGAAGAGATCTCACTTATCCTTGTTCTTTAAAATTTGCTCCAAGTGAAACACAGTGATTTATATTTGATTAAAACACATTTTTGTTTTGTTTTGTTTTGAGAGAGAGGTTCACTCTTGTTGCCCAGGCTGGAGTGCAATGGTGTGATCTTGGCTCACCGCAACCTCCGCCTCCCAGGTTCAAGTGATTCTCCTGCCTCAGCCTCCCGAGTGGCTGGGATTACAGACGTGTGCCACCACGCACAGCTAATTTTGTATTTTTAGTAGAGATGGGGTTTCTCCATGTTGATCAGGCTGGTCTCAAACTCCCGACCTCAGGTGATCCATTTTCCTTGGCCTCCCAAAATGCTTGGGTTACAGGCATAAGCCACCACTCCTGACCCTATTAAACACCACATCTTTATAAATAATACATAGTGAAAAATTACCATCCAAATCATAAATGTAACATTGAAAACAAAAATACAATTAAATAATCCAAAGGAACCTATATGAAAAAAACATGCAGTAAAATGGAGTTAAAAACAAAAGCAAGGCCGGGCGCAGTGGCTCACGCCTGTAATCCCAGCACTTTGGGAGGCCAAGGCGGGTGGATCATGAGGTCAGGAGATCGAGACCACGGTGAAACCCCGTCTCTACTAAGAAAATACAAAAAAAAAATTAGCCGGGCGCGGTGGCGGGCGCCTGTAGTCCCAGCTACTCCGGAGGCTGAGGCAGGAGAATGGCGTGAACCTGGGAGGCGGAGCTTGCAGTGAGCCGAGATCGCGCCACTGCACTCCAGCCTGGGCGACAGAGCGAGGCAAAACATGTTGACCTATAAAATACTGAATATTAGCATAGATGTATCAGAAAATAATTCTTTAAATAACTACAGTTTTCAAATGTGACTATGAACTTATGAAAATCTGGCATTTTTAATTATTGGCATGCAATGTATAGCAGTAAAACTTCACAAAAAATACATTAGAAGAATTAGTAAAAGTCTAATGAAAAAATGGAACCTTTAAATTAATAAGTATTTAAAAGATACTAGGTAAAGTTATTTATGTTATTAATATATTCTTGCTATTACACAAAACATAAGATCTATAATACAGCCATATGAACACAAGAAAATAATATTCCAAAGCAAAAACAATATAATTTTCTAGAATACTGTGAAATTAATTATACATAAAATAAATATTGGAATTAAATTACATCATTATTTAGGTATAGATGGAGAAAAATGAATAAAATACTAATGATACCTGTAAATGGGGGTGCATGAATTACTTTTAACTTAGGGATAAAAGCCACAAGACAAAAGTATTCAAAATACATATAGCTTAAATAATTTATTATGAGATACACAATACAAAAAAGTAAAGTGTGATATAAATCATATATTGAAGAGAATACAATTGTTGAGTCTTTCTATACATTGAAGTTGAATTGTTATTATCGTAAGCTAGACTGTTTTAACTGAGATGTTTTATGTAAGTCTCTTGGTAACTAAAAGAAAATGTGTAGTATACACACAAAAGAAAAAGGAATCAAGTGGCCAGGCGCGGTGGCTCACACCTGTAATCCCAGCACTTTAGGAGGCTGAGGCAGGTGGATCACCTGAGGTCGGGAGTTAGAGACCAGCCTGACCAACATGGAGAAAATTTGTCTCTACTAAAAATACAAAATTAGTCAGATGTGGTGGCACATGCCTGTAATCTCAGCTACTCGGGAGGCTGAGGCAGGAGAATCACTTGAACTTGGGAGGCAGAAGTTGAGTTGGCGCCATTGCACTCCAGCCTGGACAACAAGAACAAAACTCCGTATGAAAAAAAAGAAAAAGAAAAAAAGAAATGGGAATCAAAGCATATAACAACAAAAGCAAAAAAAAAAAAAAAAATCAAGAAAACACAAGAGAGGACAACATGAAAAGAAAAACAAAGACATTATTTTATTGGTGCAAAAGTAATTGCGGTTTTTGCCATTAAAAGTAATGGCAAATCGATAATTTTTTAAATATCAAATAATTTAGTTATCTAATAAAAACAAATTGCTATGGTTTCAATCCCGCTTCAAAATTCATGTTGAAATTTAACTGCCATTGTTATAAAATTATAAAGTTAGACCTTTAAGAAGATGTTAGGTTCTGAGGGATCTACTCTCATGAATAAATTAGTGTCACTATTTCCAGAGTGAGTTAGCTGGCCGGAAATTGGGTCTATTATAAAAGTAAGCTCTCTGGTGTCCACCTTCTGTCATCCTCATGCCTTTGGCCATTTTGTGATGTGGAGATCTGATTCTCATCAGATGTCAATGGCGTGCTCTTGGACTTCCATAATCTAAAATTGTGAGCTAAGTAAACTTCTAATCTTTATAAAATACCAACTCTAAGGGCGGGTGCAGTGGCTCACGCCTGTAATCCCAGCACTTTGGGAGGCCAAGGTGGGCGGATCACCTGAGATCAGGAGTTTGAGACCAGCCTGGCCAACATGGTGAAACCCCGTCTCTACTAAAAATAAAAAATTTAGCTGGAGCCTGGTGGCAGGCACCTGTAATCCCAGCTACTCGAGAGGCTGAAGCAGGAGAAGCTCTTGAACCTGGGAGTGGGAGGTTGCAGTGAACCGAGATCATGCCACTGCACTCCAGCCTGGGCAACAAGAGTGAAACTCCATCTCAAGGAAAAAAAAAAAGGGTAAGTTTACCTCTACTTGATGAGCCAAGTCTCTACTCAGTGTGTGAAAAATAAATTCTTTTTTTTCAGCCACCCCAGACTTCTGGGAAAGGGGCCTGGAGCTGTGCCCAAGCATCCCAGCCTTCGCCCTCAATTGCAAACAGAGTGGAGTGTCTCTTAGCTCAGGAGTTTGTGCTACTCGAGAGTTTGCACAAACACAAAGCTGAGAAATACCGCTTGCTGAAAGGGGTGTAAAAGGCAAAGGACAAACCGGTTGTCCTCTGAAGTGGAGACACTTCTATGTTGGGCTATGATCTTGGAGGATGCAGGCAGGGAACGAGTTTTGCTGGTTTTTCAATGAAAGACCCCTTGTGGTAAGAGAGGCTCTTCTCTCTCTACCTGGTGAGTTACTTCGTCTCTTTGGTACCCAGTTTCCTCATGCTTAAAATTAGGGAGTGAAACCACACATCCCCTAAGACTCTTTCCTCTTAGCCGTTCTATGAGTTAATTAATGAGATTTGTTTTCCCATTAACATACATCCAAAAAGGCACTCAAGCTAGGTTTTCTGTATTTCCTGGAATCTTGTAACTGCCCCAGATGAAGTGGGCGTATTTGGAGGAGAAGCTCTTCCTTGCTTCCTTTCTAGAGACAAAATCTCTCCCTGTCGCCCAGGCTGGGGAGCAGTGGTGCAATCCTGTCTCACTGCAACCTCAAACTTCTGGCCTCAAGTGATCCTCCCATTACAGCCTCTGGAGTAGCTGGGACAACAGGCACACACCAACATGCCCAACTAACTTTTAAAATTATTTTTGGGCTGGGCACCGTGGCTCAAACCTATAATCCCAGCACATTGGGAGGCCAAGGTAGGCAGAAAACCTGAGGTCAAGAGTTCGAGACCAACCTGGCTAACATGGTGAAACTGCCTCTACTAAAAATACAAAAAATTAGCCAGGCAGGGTGGCACAGGCCTGTAATCCCAGCTACTCAGGAGGCTGAGGCAAGAGAATCACTTGAATCCAGGAGGCAGAGGTTTCAGTGAGCCGAGATCACACCACTGAACTCCAGCCTGGGCAACAAGAGTGAAACTCTGTATCAAAAAAAAATCCCAAAAATAAAAATAAAATAAAATTATTTTGTAGGGACAGGGTCTCCTATGTTGCCCAGGCTGGTCTCAAACTCCTGGCCTCAAGTGACCCTTCTGCCTCAGCCTCCCAAAGTGCTGGGATTACAGGCATGAGACATTGTACCTGCCCTTCATTGCTTTTTAATAACCTTAGTTACCTTCTTTTGAATATCTGTAGAATTCCACTGGCTTTTTGTCTCTTGAGGCTAGAGTTGACTTCCATAAATAGTCATTTTGAGCCAGGTCTTTTGAATAAAGTGAGTGGCCAGAGATGACGCCACAACTTTGGCTAAAACAGTTTCCCAGAGAGCAGGCCGTGAACTCTAAAATGCTTTGTGCCGGTCACCAGGCCACAGTTCACTCTTCTTGCAAACTCAGAATTGCAAATTAAAAAAAAATTAAAATTTAATTAATCTATTGCTGGGCGCGGTGGCTCATGCCTGTAATCCCAGCACTTTGGGAGGCTGAGGCAGGAGGATCACCTGAGGTCAAAAGTTCAAGACCAGACTGCCAATGTGGTGAAACCCTGTTTCTATGAAAAATACAAAAAAATTAGCCAGGCATGTTGGCGCGTGCCTGTAGTCCCAGCTACTCAGGAGGCTGAGGCAGGAGAATCCCTTGAACTTAAATTAATTAATTTGTTTTTTAGATGGAGTCTCACTCTGTCATACAGGCTGGAGTGCAGTGGTGTGATCTCGGCTCTCTGCAACATCCGCCTCCTGGGTTCAAGCAATTCTCCTGCCTCAGCCTCCCACATAGCTGGGATTATAGGCATGTGCCATCACATCCGGCTAAATTTTGTACATTTTTTTTTTTGAGATGGAGTCTTGCTCTGTCGCCCAGGCTGGAGTGCAGTGGCATGATCTCAGCTCACTGCAACCTCTGCCTCCCAGGTTCAAGCAATTCTCCTGACTTAGCCTCCCAAGTAGCTGGGATTACAGGCACTCACCACCACACCTGGCTAAGTTTGGTATTTTTAGTAGAGATGGGGTTTCACCATGTTGGCCAGGCTGGTCTTGAACTCCTGACCTCAGGTGATCCACCCACCTCAGCCTTCCAAAGTGCTGGGATTACAGACATGAGCCACAGCACCCGGCCTAATTTTGTACTTTTAGTAGATATGGGGTTTCACAATGTTGGCCAGGCTGGTCTCAAACTCCTGACCTCAAGTGATCTGCCTGCCTCAGCCTCCCAAAGTGCTGGGATTACAGGCATGAGCCACTGTGCCTGGCTGATTTTTTCTACTATCAAAGGAATCACTAGGGTCTTCTCCTTCTTTTGATTCATTTATTTTCTTGGTTCTGAAATTTTTTTAAAATATGGAATGCTTCGTGAATTTGTGTGTCATCATTTCACAGGGACCATGTTCATCTTCCCCATGTCATGCCAATTTTAGCATGTGTGCTGCCGAAGTGAGCACTAGTTCTTTATTTATTTATTATTTATTTATTTTTGAGACAGGGTTTCACTGTGTCTTCCAGGCTGGAATACAGTGGCATGATCATAGCTCACTGCAAACTTCACTTCCCAGGGCTCAAGTAGTCCTCCCACCTGGGCCTCCCAATGTGTTGAGATTACAGGCATGAGCCATTGTGCCCAGCCTGGAATGTTTAACTGCTGACTTTGATGCCTGGTTTTGGTTGTACTAGACACTCCCACTACTTTTTTCTTTAAAAATTACTGGTTTGTTCAGCTCCTTAAAAGGATCTTCGGTGTTTTATATATCAAAATATGTGAGGCCAGGCATGGTGGCTCATGCCGGTAGTCCCATCCGTTTGGGAGGCCAAGGTAAGAGGATCACTCTAGGCCAAGAGTTTGAGACCAGACTGGCTAACAAAGTGAAACCCCCATTTCTACAGGAAAAAAAAAAGTAGCCGGGTGTGGTGGTGCAAATCTGTAGTCCTTGCTACCTGGGGGGCTGAGGCAGAATTGCTTGAGCCCAGGAATTTGAGGCTGCAGTGAGCTATGATCATGCCACTGCACTCCAACCGGGATGACAGAGCGAGACACTGCCTCAAAACTAAATAAATAAAATCAAATAGACAATAGAATCGTCTGAGCTTTTCACCCTTTCCACAGGTTATAGGTGCCTGCAAGAAATAGTGAATGTTGAAGGTAGACATTTTTCACTGCAATATAACTAGGATACCTTTTCTTTTTTTTTTTTTTTTTGAGACGGAGTCTCGCTCTGTCACCCAGGCTGGAGTGCAGTGGCGCGATCTCGGCTCACTGCAAGCTCCGCCTCCTGGGTTCACGCCATTCTCCTGCCTCAGCCTCTCCGAGTAGCTGGGACTACAGGCGTCCGCCACCACGCCCGGCTAATTTTTTGTATTTTTAGTAGAGACGGGGTTTCACTGTGGTCTCGATCTCCTGACCTCGTGATCCGCCCGCCTCGGCCTCCCAAAGTGCTGGGATTACAAGCGTGAGCCACCACGCCCGGCCACTAGGATACCTTTTCTAACCATGTTCCTGTGCAGACATAGAATGAAAAGCCAGTCGGTCGGGGCTATAGCATGAATTCAGGCCTCGTACGGATGGCTCAATTTGAAGGGCCTTTGTTTTTCTTTTGTTTTCTTTCTTTCTTCTTCTTTTTTTTTTTTTTTTGAGACGGAGTCTTGCTCTGTCGCCCAGGCTGGTGTGCAGTGGTGTGATCTTGGCTCACTGCCACCTCTGCCTCCCAGGTTCAAGCGATTCTTATGCCTCAGCCTCCCAAGTAGCTGGGATTACAGGTGTGTGCCACTATGCCCAGCTAATTTTTATATTTTTAGTAGAGATTGGGTTTCACCATTTGGCCAGGCTGGTTTTGAACTCCTGATCTCACGTGATCCCCCAACCTCGGCCTCCCAAACTGCTGGGATCACAGGTGTGAGCCACCATTCCTGGCCGATACCCTCCTCTTAAGTCTAGATTAGACCTGCTGGCTTGCTACTTTTTTGTTTTTTTATGAGACAAGGTCTTGCTTTGTCCTCCAGGCTGGAGTGCAGTGGTGTGATAGTTCGCTGCAGCCTCAACCTCCTGAGCTCAAAAGATCCTCCTGCCTCAGCCTCCTGAGTAACTGAGACCACAGGCACATGCCACCACTCCCACCTAATATTCTGTAGAGAGAGAGGCAGGGTCTCACTCTGTTGCCTAGGCTGGTCTTGAACTTCTGGCCTGAAATTATCTTCTCACTTTGGCCTCCCAAAGTGCTGAGATTACAGGCAAGAGCCACAGTGTCCGGCAAGAAATAAGATGGTTTAATTTATTGGTGTGAGCTGTCTGGTTGGCTGTGCAGAGAGCTGCTGATGTAAGTGGATTCAGGGCCAGGATGAGAAGCCGTGATCCTTACGAGCTCCTCTGCACCTCCACCTTCTGGAAAAGGGCAGGGTCCCAACAGTCAGACTGTCTGCCAGCTCTCAGTGGGCCCTGACTCAATACCCTTCTGACTTGTCATTGTGGCTCCTGGCATGTGGCACTAAGCACTATTATTATTATTTTTTTGAGTCAGGGTCTCACTCTGTTGCCCAGGCTGGAGTGCAGTTGTGCAATCTCAGCTCACTGCAGCCTCCACCTCCCATGCTCAAGCAATCCTTCTGCCTCAGCCTCCCGAGTAGCTGGGATCACAGGAGCCCACCACCAGACTCGGCTAATTTTTGTATTATTATTATTATTATTATTATTATTATTTAGAGATATTCGGTATCCCTATGTTGCCCAGGCTAGTCTTGAGCGCCTGGGCGATCCTCCCACCTCAGCTTCCCAAAGTGCTGAAGTTACAAATGTCAGTCATCACAACCTGGACAGAGTTTTTTTAAAAACCAAACTGAGATTTTGTTTCAAAATTTAAACAAGATTTTTAAATGTTTAAATTAGGCCGGATGGGCCAGGCACAGTGGTTCACGCCTGTAATCCCAGCACTTTGGGAGGCTGAGACGGGCGGATCACAAGATCAGGAGATCGAGACCATCCTGGCTAACACGGTGTAACCCCGTCTCTAAGAAAAATACAAAAAATTAGCCAGGCGTGGCAGCGTGTGCCTGTACTCCCAGCTACTCAGGAGGCTGAGGCAGGAGGATGGCGTGAACCCAGGAGGTGGAGCTTGCAGTGAGTCAAGATCGCGCCACTGCACTCCAGCCTGGGTGACAGAGTGAGACTCTGTCTCAAAAAAAAAAAAAAAAATAAAATAAAATAAAAAATAAATTAGGCCAGGTGTAGTGGCTTATGCCTGTAATCCTAGCACTTTGGGAGGCTGAGGCGGGAAGATTACTTGAGGCCAGGAGTTCGAGACCAGCCTCGCCAGCATGGTGAAACCCTGTCTCTACTAAAAATACAAAATTTCTGGGCCGGGCGTGGTGGCAAGCACCTGTAATCCCAGCACTTTGGGAGACTGAGGTGGGTGGATCACAAAGTCAGGAGTTTGAGACCAGCCTGGCCAACATAGTGAAACCCCATCTCTACTAAAAATACAAAAAATTAGCTGGGCGTGCTAGTGGGAGCCTGTAATCCCAGCTACTTGAGAGGTTGAAGCATGAGAATCACTTGAACCCAGAAGGTGGAGGTTGCAGTGAGCTGAGATCGCACCACTGCACTCCAGCCTGGGCAACAGAGCAAGACTCCATCTCAAAAAAAAATAATAATAATAATTAATTAATTTTTTTTTTTTAGATGGAGTCTCACTCTGTCATATAGGCTGGAGTGCAGTGGTGTGATCTTGGCTCCCGGGTTCAAGCAGTTCTCCTGCTTCGGCCTCCCACATAGCTGGGATTACAGGCATGTGCCATCACTGCCGGCTAATTTTTGTACTTTTTTTTTTTTGAGGTGTAGTCTTGCTCTGTCACCCAGGCTGGAGTGCAGTGGCATCTCAGCTCACTGCAACCTCTGTCTCCCAGGTTCAAGCAATTCTCCTGACTCAGCCTCCCAAGTAGCTGGGATTACAGGCACTCACCACCACACCTGGCCAAGTTTTGTATTTTTAAGAGATGGGGTTTCACCATGTTGGCCAGGCTGGTCTTGAACTCCTGACCTCAGGTGATCCACCCGCCTCGGCCTCCCAAAGTGCTGGCATTACAGGTGTGAGCCACCGCACCTGGCCTAATTTTTGTACTTTTAGTAGATACGGGGTTTCACAATGTTGGCCAGGCTGGTCTCAAACTCCTGACCTCAAGTGATCTGCCTGCCTCAGCCTCCCAAAGTGCTGGGATTACAGGCATGAGCCACTGTGCCTGGCTGATTTTTTCTAATATCAAAGGAATCACCAGGGTCTTCTCTTTCTTTTGATTCATTTATTTTCTTGGTTCTGAAATTTTTTTTAAATACGGAATGCTTCATGAATTTGTGTGTCATCCTTTCACAGAGACCATGCTCATCTTCTCCGTGTCATGCCAATTTTAGTATATGTGCTGCCGAAGTGAGCACTGGTTCTGAATTTATTTATTTATTTATTTATTTATTTATTTATTTATTTATTTATTTTTGAGACAGGGTTTCACTGGGTCTTCCAGGCTGGAATACAGTGGCATGATCATGGCTCACTGCAAACTTCACTTCCCAGGGCTCAAGTAGTCCTCCCACCTGGGCCTCCCAGTGTGTTGAGATTACAGGCATGAGCCACTGTGCCCAGCCTGGAATGTTTAACTGCTGACTTTGATGCCTGGTTTTGGTTGTACTAGACACTCCCACTACTTTTTTCTTTAAAAATTACTGGTCTGTTCAGATCCTTAAAAGGATCTTTGGTATTTTATATATCAAAATATGTGAGGCCAGGCATGGTGGCTCAGGCCTGTAATCCCATCCGTTTGGGAGGCCAAGGTGGGAGGATCACTCTAGGCCAAGAGTTTGAGACCAGACTGGCTAACAAAGTGAAACCCCCATCTCTACAGAAAAAAAAAGTACCCTGGTATGGTGGCACAAATCTGTAGTCCTAGCTACTTGGAAGGCTGAGGCAGAATTGCTTGAGCCCAGAAGTTTGAGGCTGCAGTGAGCTACGATTGTGCCACTGCACTCCAACTGGGATGACAGAGCGAGACCTAGCCTCAAAAATAAATAAATAAAATCAAATAGACAATAGAATCTTCTGAGCTTTTCACCCTTTCCACAGGTTATAGGTGCCTGCAAGAAATAGTGAAGGTTACAGGTAGACATTTTTCATTGCAATATAACTAGGATACCTTTTCTAACCATGTTCCTATGCAGACATAGAATGAAAAGCCAGTCGGCTGGGGCTATAGCAGGAATGCAGGCATCATGCAGATGGCTCAATTTGAAGGGCCTTTTTTTTTTCTTTTCTTTTCTCTCTTTCTTTCTTTTTTTTTTTTTTTTTTTTAATGAGAGAAGATTTGCTTTGTCCTCCAGGCTGGAGTGCAAGGTGCAATAGTTCACTGCAACCTCAACCTCCTGAGCTCAAGAGATCCTCCTGCCTCAGCCTCCTGAGTAACTGCGACCACAAGAACATGCCACCACTCCCACCTAATTTTCTGTAGAGGCAGGGTCTCACTGTGTTGCCTAGGCTGGTCTTGAACTTCTGGCCTGAAATTATCTTCTCACTTCGGCCTTCCAAAGTGCTGAGATTACAGGTACGAGCCACTGCATCCAGCAAGAAATAAGAAGGTTTAATGTATTGGTGCGAGCTGTCCAGTTGGCTGTGCAGAGAGCTACTGATGTGAGTGGGTTCAGGGCCAGAGTGAGAAGCCGTGATCCTTAAAAGCTCCTCTGCACCTCCACCTTCTGGAAAAGGGCAGGGTCCCCAGTCAGACTCTCTGCTGGCTCTCAGTGGGCCCTGACTCAACACCCTTCTGAATGGTTGTCATTGTGGTTCCTGGCATGTGGCACTAAGCACTATTATTATTATTATTATTTTTGAGTCAGGGTCTCATTCTGTTGCCCAGGCTGGAGTGCAGTTGTGCAATCTTAGCTCACTGAAAACTTGACCTCCCAGGCTCAAGCGATCCTTCTGCCTCAGCCTCCCAAGTAGCTGGGATCACAGGAGCCCACCACCAGATTAGGCTAATTTTTGTATATTATTAATATTTTTTAGAGATACTGGGTATCCCTATGTTGCCCAGGCTGGTCTTGAACTCCTGGGCAATCCTTCCACCTCAGCCTCCCAAAGTGCTGAAGTTACAAATGTCAGTCATCACAAGGACAGAGGTTTTTTAAAAACCAAATTCAGATTTTATTTCAAAATTTAAACAAGACTTTAAAATGTTTAAATTAGGCCGGGTGTAGTGGCTTGTGCCTGTAATCCTACCACTTTGGGAGGCCGAGGCAGGAAGATTGCCTGAGGTCAGGAGTTTGAGACCAGCCTGGCCAACATGGTGAAACCCTGTCTCTACTAAAAATACAAAATTTCTGGGCTGGGTGTGGTGGCAAAAGCCTGTAATCCCAGCACTTTGGGAGGCTGAGGAGGGCGGATCAGAACTCAGGAGTTTGAGACCAGCCTGGCCAACATAGTGAAACCCCACCTCTACTAAAAATACAAAAAATTAGCTGGGCATGCTAGTGGGAGCTTGTAATCCCAGCTACTTCAGAGGCTGAGGCATGAGAATTGCTTGAACCAGAAGGTGGAGGTTGCAGTGAGCCAAGATCATGCCACTGCACTCCAGCCTGGATGACAGAGCAAGAGTCTCTTTCTCAAAAAAAAAAAGAAAGAAAGAAAGAAAGAAAAAGAAAATTATGAAAATGGTCTCTTGAATATATGGCCACCTCCTCAAGAGGGAGTTGGTTAATGGGAGGTCCTGGCAGGTGGGACAGGGTATCCTGGCAGGGCAGGAGCTGGGACTTCAGTGTATTCAGTGTCTGTACCACAATGGTGCCCTTTGTCACAAGTATCCATCTGCATCCACTGACTTATGTGGGAGAACCTGGGGAAAAACCAATGATATGGTTTGGTTGTGTCCCACCCAAATCTCATCAAGAATTTTAGCTCCTGTAATCCCCATGTGTTTGTGGCAGGGACCCAGTAGGAGGTAACTGAATCACGAGAGCAGGTTTTTCCTGTGCTGTTCTCATGATAGTGAATAAGTCTCGAGATCTGATGGTTTTATAAAAGGGCAGTTCCCCTGCACACGCTTTCTTGCCTGCCATCCATGTAAGATGTGCCTTTGGTCTTCTTTTGCCTTCCATCACGATTGTGAGGCCTCCCCAGCCATGCCGCACAGTGAGTCCATTAAACCTCTTTTTAAATTACCCAGTCTCAGGTATGTCTTTATAAGCAGCATGAGAATGAATGCATACAACCAACTTCAATAGCTTAAGTGGGTCCAGCCACCACTCCACAAGATGCAAGATTATAAACCATGGCAGCATCCACATGGTGCTAACTCAGTATATGTGCAGAGTATATGAGCTGTGGGGCTAATTATTTTAGGGACAAGGTCTTGCTCTGTGGCCCAGGCTAGGGTGCAGTGGTGTGATCAGAGCGCACTGCAGCCTCAAACTCCTGGACTCAAGCGATCCTCCCATCTCAGTCTCCAGAGTAGCTGGGACTACAGGCACATGCCAACATGCCACCATGCCCAGTTAATTTATTGTTATTAATTTTTGTAGAGACAGGGTCTACTATGTTGCCCAGGCTAGTCTCAAACTCCCAGCCTCAAGCGATCCTCCCACCTCGGCCTCTCCAAGTGCTGGGATTATAGGCAGGATCCACTCTGTCAGCTCCCCTTGCTTTTAGACAAGCCCAGACTTCTCTGCTTGACCCCAAGGTCATGCATCATCTGGCTCCCACTGATGTCTCCAATCACTGGTTCTCTCACTCACTGTGCTCCAGCCACACTGGCCTGTCTGTTTCTCAAACTGGTCAAGCTCTCTCCTTTTACATGCCCTTGTGCCTTTATTCCCTCCGCGTGGCTTACTCCACGCCCTGTCCCTTTTATGGCTGGTTCGCTTGCTCTCTTGCTTCAGGTGTTTATTCAAATATCACTCCACAGGGAGACCTCCCACAGCAGAGGGTTGAGCAGAGTGTGCTAATTCGCTCATCAATATCACACAGAAGGCAGTGTGGAGCATGGGCTGGACAGAAAGTCCTTCCAGGGAAGGTTTTCCAAAGCGGGAGGGCAAAGTGAACGTGTGAGATTCTCCCACTCCTGAGCGGGAGGCTGTAGGCTGGCAGCCTGGCCCTTGCATGGGTCCCTGTTGATCGGCTCCTGGAGGACCTTATTTTCTCTCCACCCTGGGGATTCCCTAGGACATAAATTTCCTAGATAAGCCTAGGAAGGGATGAGTGGCCCAGCTATGTAATAAGGTATGCCTTGACCCCAGGAGGGGTGAGGTGGTCTGAATAATGGCTCCTCCAAATAGAGCCATGGCCTAATCCACAGAACTGGGGAATGTTACCTTGTATAACAAAAGGGACTCTGGGGATGTGCTTAAGTCAAGGACCTTGAGATGGAGAGATTATCCTGGAATATCCAGTGGGCTCCATGTCATCATAAGGGCTCTTAGAAGAGGGTGGCAGGTGAGTCAGAGTCAGAGCAGAGGTCATGTGATGATGAAAGTGGAGGTTGAAGAGGGAGGAAAGTGCTACAAACCTAGGAATGACGGTTCCCCTAGGATCTGGAGAAGTCAGGGAAACCGATTCTCCCCTTAGAGCTTCCAGAAGGAACAGGCCCTGCCAATCCCTCAACTGTAGCCCAGTGAGACTGACTACAGACTTCAGACTTCCAGGCCTATAAAATGACAGATGCGTGGCCTGTTGGGAACCAGGCCACACAGCGGGAGGTGAACAGTGGGCTAGTGAGCACAGTTTCATCTATATTTACAGCCGCTCTCCCTTGCTGGCATTACCGCCTGAGCTCCGTCTCCTGTCAGATCACCTGTGGCATTAGATTCTCATAGGACTGTGAACCCTATTGTGAACTGAGCATGCGAGGGATCTAGGTTGCATGCTCTTTATGAGAGTCTAATGCCTGATGATCTGTCACTGTCTCCCATCACCCCCAGATGGGACCGTCTAGTTGCAGGAAAATGAGCTCAGGGCTCCCATTGATTCTACATGATGGTGAGTTGTAGAATTATTTTCTTACATATTACAATGTAATAATGAGAGAAATAAAGTGCATGATAAATGTAATGCTGGCTGGGCACAGTGTCTCACATCTGTAATCCCAGCACTTTGAGAGGCTGAGGTGGGCAGATCACTTGAGATCATGAGTTCGAGACCAGCCTGGGCAACATGGCAAAACCCCATCCCTACAAAAATACAGAAAACACACACACACAAAAAAAGTAACGCCCTAGAATCATCCCAAAACCATCCACCCCCCACCCACAATGGTCCATGGAAAAATTGTCTTCCACGAAACCAGTCCCTGGTGCCAAAAAGTTAGGGACTGCTGTTTTAAAGCCACTGTGTTTGTGCTAATGTGTTACAGTAGTCCTGCAAAAGTAATCCATGTGGACAGGACCTGGGCTGCTTTCTCTTTTCCACCAGAGTTGGTTCTTTATTTTCCTTTCCTTCTTTACTCAAATCCAGGAAAAGTCAACCAGAGGCAACTGAGAACTTGTACTTGTCTGGTCTAACGACATCAGATTCAGGTAATGACGGCCAGCTCCACTGCTTAGGTACTGGCTGATGTAATCTTCCCTCCTCAGAACTTATTCTATACCCTTAAGCTCCATTTGCTCTCTGACTCCTGGCCTGGACTTGTGAGAAACATCTGTGCAGCCCCCACCAGGCCTGCATCTCCACTTTCTGCTTCCCCTTCTCCCTCTGGTTTCCCAGGACCCTTATTCATGTGGTCTAGAGATGCTGGATGCTGAATAGCAATAGAAGAACTTTGAGAGAATTCAATAGACCAAGGCCAACTAGAAAGAGTCTACAATCCTCCAGACCAGCCACATCTGGAGTACCAGATGCAGGAGCATGTCTGGGAGGTGACATGTAAAAGTGTGAGTCTGGAAAGCAGACCAGACTCACTGTGATGGTGAATATTGAGTGTCAACTTGATTGGACTGAAGGAAGCAAAGTATTATTCCTGTGTGTGTCTGTGAGGGTGTTGCCAAAGGAGATTAACATTTGAGTCAGTGGACTGGGAGAGGCAGACTCACCCTCAGTCTGGGTGGGCACCATCTAATCAGCTGCCAGCGTGGCTAGAATAAAGCAGCCAGAGGAGCCAGGAAGGACTAGACTTGCTGAGTCTTCTGGCCTCCATTTTTCTCTCCTGCTGGATGCTTCCTGCCCTTAAAAATCAGACTGCAAGTCCTTCAGCTTGCGGACTCTTGGACTTACACCAGGGGTTTGCCAGGGGCTCTCAGGCCTTTGGCCACAGACTGAAGGCTGCACTGTCGGCTTCCCTACTTTTGAGGTTTTGGGACTCGGAGTGACTTCCTTGATCCTCAGCTTGCAGATGGCCTATTGTGGGACTTTACCTTGTGATTGTGTGAGTCAATTCTCCTTGATAAACTCCCCTTCATATATACATCTATTCTATGAATCCTGTCCCTCTAGAGAACTCTCACTAATACACCAAGGATTGGCTACTTGGAAATGGAGGAAGAAAGGCAAGATCTGGGTATTCTGCTAAGCTGTGGTCAGTGCATAGCCCAGGATCCCAGCCTTTGATGCGGCCTAGAATAGAACAAGCAGCTATGGAGTCCTCAACCCCAGAAGCTTGTCCAGAAAGCCTACTACTGGTTCTTTTTGGGAGCTACTAGGCCATGGGTCTTGATGCTTGAGACACCCATTGCCAAGGAAGTGGAATCAGGGGTCAGGGGCTTGGAGAAAGGAGATATGGGCAGAATCTAGCCCTGGAACACTGGGAAGGAGGCCCAGAACCAGGCACTGGGAACAACACAGCAAGAAGCAACTAAACCCCTTCCTCCATTCTTTAGTCTGCCTCTTGTTTCTCCACTTGAAACACATTGCCTCCTTGCCAAGCCTCAAGCTTGCTGATCACGATCCTGCCACAGGGCCTTTGCACAGGTTAGTGGGATTTGCCTAAATGCTCTTTCCCCATAGAGCAGCTAAAAATTGGAGGAGGAAGAAGTAGGAGCCAACTCCAAGAGCCTGGGAGTGGGTCTCAAAGTAGAAACCAGCCATCATGAAATGTGGTTGCTAAGGTCAGAGCAGGCTGAGGAAAAACACCAGATTGATGGTTGAGAGCTGGGGCCCTTGTCTGCAGGGATGAGGGTCCCCAGGGTGGAGCAGGTAGAGAGGAAGTGGGCTCACCTATTGCTGGGTTGAAGGGATGTGATTCCCGGCATCCTGGTGAGCTCTGAACTTCCCTTCATCCTGATTATACCTGACAGGGTCCATGACTGTGGTTTGGTCCTAAAAATGCAAATAGAGGGCTGAAAAAGTTGGCTCACAACTGTGTTTTGGGAGGCTGAGGTGGGAGGATTGTTTGAGCCCAGGTGTTCATGACAAGCCTGGGCAATGTAGTGAGACCTTGTCTCTAAATAAATTTTTAAAGATTAGCCAGGTGTGGTGGAATATACCTGTATTCCCAGCTACTTGGGAGACTGAGGTGGGAGAATTGCTTGAACCCAGGAGTTGGAGGCTGCAGTAAGCTATGATTGCACCACTGCACTCCAGCCTGGGTGACACAATAAGACTCTGTCCCTAAGAACAAAAATGCAAACAGGAAGAATGAGATCATACCTAACACTCTTTTTTCCAGGACTGCTGTCATCAATAAAGTGGACTGGATCTGATTGTGGAGCTCTTCCCTTTGGTAAGCAATAATTAAATACCTATGATGCACAGACCATCATGCTAGAGCTGAAGACATATAACCCATCCATTCACTTATATATTCATTAGTCCACAAATACTTACTGAGCATCTTCTATGCATCAGGTACCAATTTAAGTGCTTGGGTTTATTTGTCTGTTCTCATGCTGCTGATAAAGACATACTTGAGACTGGGTAATTTATAAAGAAAAAGAGGTTGAATGAACTCACAGTTCTATGTGGCTGGGGAGCTTCATAATCTTGGTGGAAGGCAGAAGGCAGAAGGCATGTCTCACGTCGTGGCAGGCAAGAGAGAGCTTGTGCAGGGAAATTCCCCTTTATAAAACCATCAGATCTCTTGACACTTATTCACTGTTATGAGAACAGCATGGGAAAGACCCACCCCCATGATCAAATTACCTTCCACTGGGCCCTTTCCATGACACATGGGAATTATGGGAGCTACAACTCATGATGAGATTTGGGTGGGGACACTGCCAAACCATATCATTGGGATATGTCTGTGAGCAAAATAAAGATTTCCATTCACAAGGAGCTTACAGGGCGAGTGGAGAAACAGAATAAATCTCCACTTAAAACAATAAGTATAAATATAATACATTTTTATAATATGATAAATGTAATAAAGGTAAATTAATACATAATACAAAAATGCAATAAATATAGTAAATAAATTGATGTATAATAAATTATTCTGTGTAACATAAAAAGCACAGCAGGGTAATAGGAGTACAGGGGTGAGGTGCTGTTTTAAATATGGTAGACAGGGTAGGCCTTGCTGAGAAGGTGACATTTGAGGAAAGTCTAAACAGAGGTGAGTGATCCGGGCAGAAGAGCATTTAGGCAGATTCACCAGCCTTTGCAAAGGCTTTAGCCCCCTCTAAGTGTTTATTGAAAATCACTGACGTAAGGCAGATTGATTACTAGGAGAAAAGGCATACAAATTTATTTAACACGTATACACAAGAGCCTTCAGAATAAAGACCCAACCCCCCAATGAGTTACAGAAGATTATATGCCATCTTGGCAGGGCGCAATAGCTCATGCTTGTAATCCTAGCACTTTGGGAAGCCCAGGCAAGAGGATTGCTTGAGGTCAGGAGTTCAAGACCAGAAGCTTATAGATCATTTTGAGGTTACAGAAAGAATGCAGGCCTGGATCCTGGTAAAACAGGTTATGGGAAAGGATCAGGGAGAAGAATTCTGTCGAGGGGATTACTAGGGAGAATAAATGGATTGGGGAACTTGCAAATAGTTATCTTTGGAATTTAAATGATCCTCAGAGACAATCCTTACACTTGTAAAAGGGTCTATTCAAGTGTGGTTACATCTTGGTCTTCTTTTCTGCAATAGATAATGAGATAGACAAGGAGAGGAAGGAAAAACAGCTGTTCTCCCTGGTGGTTCTGGATCTCAGGCAGATAAAGGAATTTCAGCTTCTCAGGTGTGGAGGTAGGGAGGACAGAGAGACCTTGAAGGTCCTTCATTTCAGCATGTCTAAATGTCATATTTTGCGGTATTGGTTTCTGAGCCAGTGGGTATGAGAGACAAGAGGCAGAACAAGCATACTGACAGTGTTCCAGTAGGCAGTCAGGCAGACATGAGCATGGCAGGAGAGGACATCCCCACTCCAAACCCAGCAACGTCAGGCAGCCAGCAGGTGATGGGCAGGCAGGTGGCTGTTAAGCTGTCTCTCTAGAATATAATTTGTTGCAACCAGTGCCAGGGAAAGGCAGTCTCCCTATAGACAGAAAAAATCCGAAACTGGTGATCAGCAGCTTCCCAATAAGACCTCAGGAGTTGGGCGAGTGGGCTCAAGCATGCACCCTAAGAAGCAAAATGGCCGAGTTTCACTGGTATATTACCTTCCTCTAGGAAAACTTGACTGGTAAGGGAAGAACGCCTCAAGTGAGCATGCTTACAATTTCAGGAAACACACTGTGCATGCGGCCCCTCCCAGATGCTGGAAGGCCACTGTGCTTGTGGGCAGCCCAACCCATGGGAAGAATTAGGGAGGAGGGATGCAACCCTCCAGAAGCAGGCCAACCTATAAAACCCTAAGTCCAAGGTCAAACTGCACTTGATCTCTCAAGTCGCTATGTGGTCCTCTTCCAAGTATACTTTACTTCCTTTTATTCCTGCTGTAAAACTTTTTAACAAACTTTCATTCCTGCTCTAAAACTTGCCTCAATCTCTTCCCATGCCCTATGCCCCTCGGTCGAATTCTTTCTTCTGAGGAGGGAAGAATTGAGATTGCTGTAGACCCGTGTGGATTTGCTGCTGCTAAGAAAAGTGCCCCACGTACACAGACTCCATGTATTTTGTTCACCTACTGTGTGCTTGGCACATAGTAGGTGCTCACTAAATATTTCTGAAATGAATGAATCCACAGGACGTGGCTACTGATTGAATGTGGGGGCAAGAGAGAAAGAACAGAGTGAGGATGAGGCCATCGATTGCAGTAAAGGCTCAAGTCATGAGTTATGCTCAGGAGAAGCAGGAAATGAGGGAGAGAGGCAAACAAATGAAAACCAGAAAACAAAGAGCAACTCCAAGAAGACAAAAACTCAACCACACATGACAGAAGACATGGGCTCTGACTTCCTGCTGGGGCTTCTAGACCAGTGGGGTGCAGAGACATGCATGCTTCAAAGTTGAGTTTTTCTATAGAAAAGAATCCCAGCCCAAGAGCCAGACTTCTTGGGTTGAAATCCCAGCTGAACCTCCTGCTAGCTGTGTGATCTTGGGCAGATTATCTCATCACTGTCAGTGCCTCAGCTTCCTGGAGCGATTGTGAGGATGCAAAAATCAATACCTGCGTAGGGCTTATGGCAGCACCTGGCATATAACAAGTGTCTGATGCACTTAGCTGCTACTGTTAATTGTTACTACAAGAGAAGAGAGCCCCAGTGCAAAGTGTAGCAGCATGGGACATCAACATGGGGCCACGGTGGGCTGATGGGTGCCAGAGGCTGTGGCTCTGGGTTGCACCTTGGTTCTGTCTGTCCTTGAACTCAAGGTCCCAGGACAGATTGATGGGGCCAAGTAGTCTGCAGGACTGGGAGGCAGGAGGCAGCTTCTGGGAGTGTCAGAGGAGAGAAAAAGTCTGAGGGAAAATGACTGTTAATGACCAGAAAAGGGGCCAGGTGTGGTGGCTCATGCCTGTAAACCCAGCACTTTGGGAGGCCGAGGCAGGCAGATCACTTGAGCCCAGGAGTTTGAGAACAGTATGGGCAACATAGTGATACCCCATCTCTACGAAAGATTTTAGAAGTTAGCCAGTCATGGTGGTGTGCACCTGTAGTCCCAGCTACTCGAGAAGCTGAGGCAGGAAGACTGCTTGAGGGTAGTTCGAGACCAGCCTGAGCAACATAGTGAGACACCGTCTTTTTAAAAAAATTTTAAAATTAGCCAGGAGTCGTGGAGCAAACCGGTAGTCCCAGCTACTTGGGAGGCTGAGAAGGGAGGATTGCTTGAGCCCAGGAGTTCGAGGCTGCCATGAGCTGTGATCACACCACTCCACTCCAGTCTCAATGTGGAGCAAGATCCTGTCTCTAAATAAATAAATACATGAATTAAATGGGGAGAAAAGGGCTAGACTCCCGAGTCCTGAGGATAGCAAGGAAACGAACCCATGGCTTCTGTAGTGAGGGTCTTTCTTGAAGAAGCAGAACAAACTTGCCCAGGCAGGGCAGCAGCTAAGCTTCCCGAATGCCCCAGGGGTAGAAAACATTCCAGAGCTGTGATTTCAACCAACAGCCTGAGCAGATGAGTTCAATAAAGCCAATGGTTATTTACATCAACGCGAAGGCTGCCTGTGTTTATTTCTGGCTCCTGGAGTCTGGAAAGGAAAAGGAATGACTGAAACTAGGAACGTGCTGAAAGGCAAAAACTGGACAATCTAACAAGAAAAAAAATGTTCATGCTTAACATAATCTCTTTCATCCCGGGGCCTCTGAGGGCTCGGTGAGGGGATCTGGTAAGCCCTTCAGAGACCTCAGACTCATATAGCTGGGATCCCAGGAGACGGCCTTGGGAATCACTCTCTTATGGTCTGGGGAACACGGGGCTGGGAGTCGGGGGAGAGTAGAAGGGATGCCTACTCAAGTGTGTGTTGGAGTTCAAATCTGGCCCCACACTTTACTAGCTGTGTGACACTTGGAAAGACCAGAATCAATCTGAGCTTCCAGGACCAGGCATGGTGGCACACTCTTGTAATCCCAGCACTTTGTGAGGCTGAGGTGGGAGGATCAATTGAGGTTGAGAGTTCAAGACCAGCCTGGGCAATGTAGTGACACCCTCATCTCCACAAAAAAATAGTAAAAATTAGGCAGGTGTGGCTGCACAAACCTGTAGTTCCATGACTCAGGAGGCTGAGGCAGGAAGACTGAGCCCAGGAGTTTGAGGCTGCAGTGAGCTATGATTGCACCACTGTACACCAGCCTGAGTGACAGAGCAAGACCCTTTCTCTTAAAAGAAAAAAAATCTGTACTTCTGTTCCCACATCTGCAAAGGGAGCAAAGTAATGAAATATTCCTTGGAGGGTGGTGGGACTTGCTGTTACAGTTAGGGAAGTCTCATTTGGTCATGTGGTAGAGGGACCTCCTCTGCCTCCTTGACAACTTCATGCCACAGTAGGCATCTCCCCGGGAGGGCAGGACTCACAGACCAACCTTGCACCAGCTTTTGTCTTGCTCTTTCCAGGATTTGGGAGTAAGAAAATGCAACATGGTATTGCTCCTAGCTGATGTGACAAGCAGGCAAATCTAGGATCTAAGATGGAATATAGTCTTTAAGCCAACTCAAGCTCTCAGAGGCAGGGGCTGGGCTATGCTGGTTTAATGGGGAAACAGAGCCCAGCCTGATAGCTTGTCAGAGTCACTCGGGATGCTATCAGTATTACTTGTGGTTTTAGAAAGTGCTGTGTAAGTATGCTGTGTGTCCAGGGGAAATGATGTTTGTGTCTCCATGCAAGGGAGCCTGGAACGGCCTCTCTTCTCCCATGTGAATAAATGGGAATGCCCTGGAGAAAGACCATCGGGGAGGAGGGCTGAGTCCCCCATAAATCAGGAGGTTCCATAAATCTCTTAACTCCTACTTTTCTCAGGGGAGAAGAAAAAAAAATTACCAGAGCATGTAGGGTTTTCTAAGTCTGTAAACACTCTTGTCCATGGCTCTCAGTGGTTTCAGTATGAATCAGGCCCCACCAGATGCAGTGCCAAGCACATAGCTTTTTAGCTGAGACCTGGCAGCTCCTCCAGCTGAGCATTTTAAGAGCTCTCTGATGCTGCAAATGCTTCCACAGAGCCTCACCATGGGAAAGCTGCCTCCCACTGGTGCTTCTGTTCTCAGATCCTGGGTGCTGGGAAGCTGGACCAAGCTGTTAGGCTGCCTCATGTCAACTGAGAACCACTAATGAGCTGAGAACCATCACTAAGCCAAGGCCTGGTCTCTGTCCTCATTTTGCCTCCTATAGTCCTGGGTTGTAGAAATGCATTTATATTTTATTTTATTTTTTTGCTGGGCAAGGATACTGACTCACTTGCCTGGTACCAGCTTCAGTCAGTGCTGGAGCCAGCATGCTAGTGCTCTCCTGTTAGTAAATCTCTGCATGTGTACTCTTTGCCTTTTTCAGACAACAGGGATTTCTGCATTGGGTGGCACCTATAAGTCACATGCTCTCTTACTCCTGAATCCCAGAAATGCCTGGCATGTGACAGGTGCTAATGAATATTGACTGAATTGATGAGTGCATAAAACAAGCTATTTTGCAAAATGGACCAAACCAGAGAAGGAAGCAGTGGAAATTGTGGAGGGGTTGGGGAGTGGGATGAATTAACCTGACTGCAGGGCTGGCTCTACAAGGATATGGTGATGGGGGAAGAGAGAGCCATTTGTTCAAATGACATAGTCCAAGGGATACAGGTAAACTGACTTCACTGGGGCTGCCCATAGTCCCCAAAGAATTCCCAAATGCAGGGGCTTTGGGTTTGCTGCAGAGGTCTTTGGAGAGTGACATTTATTAAAGTATGGTGAGTGTCAGGGCTTTGGTTGTAAATGTCTTATCCCATCTGAGCAGGAGTCTAAGTGGTAGCAAAGGCTTTCCAGGCAGGGTCCTGACTGCAGAAACATGGGTCTGGCAAGAATTAGACAAGGTGGGAAGGACCCAGCCAAGCTATCTGGGCTTCAAGGAAAGGTCTTTTTATGGGCTGAATGTTTGTACCCCTCTCCATTCTCACAAATTCATACATTGACATTCTAATCTCACCTTGATGGTATTTGGAAGTGGGATCTTTGGGAGGTGATTAGGTTTAGATGAGGCCATGAGTTGAGGCCCTTGTGATGGAATTAGTGTCTTTACAAGATGAGAAAGAGGCACATGATTCATCTTCCTCTGCAATGTGTAGATTGAACAAGAAGGCAGCAGTCTGCAAACCAGGAAGAGAGCCCTCACCAGAAACCAAACAGGCTGGCACCTTGATCTTGGACTCCTCGGCCTCCAGAATCATAAGAAATGACTTGTTGTTTAAACCACCCACTGCGTATATTCTGTTATAGCAGCCTGAACAGACTAAGACAAGTCTGATACTAATGGAGAAGCACATGGCCCATGAGAACCAGTCATATAGATGGGGCAGACATTGGGGAATGGGGAGATGTAAGTGGACAGACACATGGGTACGCACATGCCTAGTAGACTTAGGGCACCAAGACCAACTGCAGACTTCACCTCTGATGTGAACATGTCTGTGTGTATATGTGTGCTTAACATACTGTCTGAGGATTTTACAACTGCCCAAGCCTCTGGTTCCTATGATTGTGTCAGGGTATGAACTCCCCAAATGAAGCTGGGGTCCACCATGATCCTAGGGACAGCATATCTCTAGCTTCTAACAACTCTGTTCTCCTCCTCCTTGCTCTGTCCCACTGTCTGAACTCCAGTCCTATTTTCCTGGTAGAAGAGATGCAGTGCACACATACGGGGCATGGAGGCTAAAGCAACTCCATCTTGGATGCTAATCCACCATGTTGACTTCTGATTAACCCTAGTTCTGGGGATGCCTCTAAGATTTCTATTTTATCTACTGTTCCTTATGTAAGAACATTTACTTACTGTAAATCCTGCCCTTAGGTCAAAGCAACCTGGATGTTATTGTAAACACACACTTACTGTATATCTTGCCCTTAGGCAATACCCTGTGGTACATAAGCCCTGGGTCTGGGGGGTAATAGTGTAGGGATCCAACCATCTTGAGGCTGCCTGAGACATGGCTTCTTTTCATAAGTTCCCATTAAATGTTATTTCTGAGAAGCTGGATTTCTCTGCCTCTTTCTTTGGTCTCAGCTTCCACAGACTTTGGCAGTAGATTTGCATAGATCTCACCACAGAACATGGGGCATTGCTCATTTCCCATTGGCCTGCAGCTCTTCTGGGCACTTTGGTCCCACCAGCAAGTACCTGTATCTGGTTATCTAAGAGTTGTCCCATCTGGAAGCAGCCTAGGCAGGAGCTTGATGAGCTGGAGGTAGTTCTGCCCCCATGTCAGACAGGCCATAGACGTTCCCTATCCTCTCACCAGCAACACTTAAGCAATGACCGATAGATAATCTTTCATGCTTCCAGTGGGATAACTCAGAGACATCTCCCAGAGTTACTCGGCAGGGGTATTAGTCTGTTTTTATGCTGCTATTAAAGACATACCTGAGATTGGGTAATTTATAAAGAAAAAGAGGTTTAATGGACTCATAGTTCCACATGGCTAGGGAGGCCTCACAATCATGGCAGAAGGCAAAAGGCACTTCTTACATGGTGGCAGCAAGAAAGAATGAGAATCAAGTGAAAGATCAACCATCAGATCTGTGAGACTTATTCACTACCAGGAGAAAAGTATGGGGGAAACTGCCCCTATGATTCAATTATCTCCCACCGGCTGCCTCCCACAATATGTGGGAATTGTGGGAGCTATAATTCAAGATGAGATTTGGGTGTGGACACAGCCAAACCATATCAGCAGGATTAAGCTTCAGTTGTGCAAAGTGGTAAGTTGCTAGACAGCATACCCTTTGTTGCTTCCTTTCTCCCCCAGCCTCATTTCCCCCCTCTTCTACCTGTGCTTCCTGAGATTATCTCCCAAATATATTATATCCATTTGAATCCTTGTCATAGAGTACACTGCTGGGGAAACCCAAACAAAGTTATGGGGTTTCAGCATTCTCTCCCTTTACACCAACCTAACTATTCAGTGTTGGTTCAAGACCCAGGCAATATAGAACTAAAACCCAATTTTAGGGGGCAAATAGACTTCATCTCTGGATAAGAGGAGCTACAGGCTGGGCGCGGTGGCTCACACCTGTAATCCTAGCACTTTGGGAGGCCGAGGCGGGCAGATCATGAGGTCAGGAGATTGAGACCATCTTGGCTAACATGGTGAAACCCCGTCTCTACTAAAAATACAAGAAATTAGCCGGGCGTGGTGGTGGGTGCCTGTAGTCCCAGCTACTCGGGAGGCTAGGGCAGGAGAATGGTGTGAACCTGGGAGGCGGAGCTTGCAGTGAGCCTAGATCGGGCCACTGCACTCCAGCCTGGACGACAGAGCGAGACTCCGTCTCAAAAAAAAAAAAAAAAAAAAAAAAAGAAAACAGGAACTACAAAGTCACATTGCAAAGACTGTGGATGCAGGGTGGTGTGGAGAACTGGAGCTCTTTCTGCAAATGACTCCGGAGCCATCTTCAACTCCTTCTACCTCTCATAGCCAATTGGTTGCCAAGTGCTATTAAATCTACCGCTGTAATATCTCTTGAATCATGCCCTCATTTCCATTTTCTCATTACTGCTGTCTGTAATCGCTTGCTTGAACATATGCCACCACTTTCTAAATGGATTCTATGTCTCCCACTTCCCCATCTCACCCCAATCTGCTGTCCCCAGTGCTTCTGGAGTGATATTTCTAAAGCACACTTGACTATGTCACTCTTTTGCTCAAGACCTTTGCCAGTGTCCTAGAGCTTACAGGAAAACATTCAAATTCCTCAGCCTGACATTCAAGGCCCTCTGTGATTTGGTTTTCCTGCATCATTTCTTGGCATTTCCTACCCACATATTCTAGAAATACCAGGATTTTCTCCATTCCCTAGAAGTTCTCATCACTTCCCTTTTGCTGGAATACTTTCCTCCACTTTACTGACTGCCAGAGTCCTCATCATCTTACATAGCTGAGTGGAAATATTTTCTCCTCGTGTCACATTCTCTAATTACTGTTGTCTCTGTGCCTGTCTAGCACTGTGTTTATAGGTCATTGAGCAAACCCAGTCATCCAATCAACTCTTGCATGTGCTGAGTATTATGGTTATAAGATGTGTATTGTTCTGTTTGCTTGTTTCCCCTTTTTCTAAGCATGAAATTGTAAGCTCCACAAATAAATGGAATATACCTTCCAGTGTGTGCCTTAGTTTGGGATGAGCAGTGGGTGTTTGATAAACCGTTGTAATTCAAATTGAGCTAAAATGAATCAGAACCTGGACAATAAGAGAGTCACCTTGTGCCTGCTATGAATGATCAAATTCTGTAGATGTGGAATACAGTATAAAATGCACTTAACACTAAGTGTTACTGAACATAATTTAATCTTTCTTGGGTGATTCAAAGTCTCTCCAGGATCTTGTAGTGCTGGAGCGTCATCAATGCAAGCATCAGTTCTCATTGTGTGGAGCTGCCAGATACGGAGTGCAGGCAGATAGCGTTCTGGAGAAATCAGGATTCTTCTTCTTTTTTTAAGCCAACAATTTGCCTAAGTGTCTTTAAAGTGCATATTACAATCAAATCCTTGATTTAAAACTTTTTTTGGACAGAGCAGATTAATTCTGGTGAGCTGTTGGGTGGATAAGTGTATAAATAATAGTGATTATCTGGGAGATGAGTTTGTGTAGTCCAGTCCTTGCTTAGGGTAGGGAGTTGAAGTGTCTGTACTGAAAAATGTCAGTTATGTCCTGAAACAATGACACCAGTGTCATTGAGGTTGTAACCAACACCAAGCAGGGACTTCACTGTTCTTCTTGCTTTGTGCAAGTAACACCATGTCTGGGTTCCTCAGATCAGACTGGAAGATTAAATGATCTCTTTCATGTGAGCTAGAAAATACTCTGTCTCTCTTTTGAGTCCACAATTGGCTAGTTGGATGAAGCATGCCTGAACTGAGGCTTGGATGCTTTTGAAAACCAGCAAACACAACTACAGTCTCCATGATATAAACCAATCTGCTGGACCACTTCCAATTTCAGCTCCGACACATGAAGAGCTTGGAAGTCATCATTCCCATCCTTCACAAAAAGTAAAAGCCAAACAAACTGAAAATTGGTGACTTTTCTTGGGTCCCTCAGAGAATAGAGGTTTCAGGCAAACTGCCACCTTGACATCTGGAGACAGAGGAAAATCCAAAGAGACATAGCCAAGATCTGTTTACCTGAACCTGAAGACAACAGAATGATCAACTGGTAGAAAAACTTAAATAATAATTTTAATGACTTGTTGGAGGCAGAGTGTGAACTTGCCCGAGAGTGCGAGACCTGGTATTTGGTGATTACAGCATATAGGCAAGTAAAATGAATGACAGCAATATCATAGGGGATGAGAAGGATAAATTGGGAAGATTTTAAGGTACCTGCACTACATGTGAACTGGTTTAGTGTTACTTGGAAGCGGACTTAATTAGTTAAAAATGCAAATCAGAAACCCTAGGACAACCACTAAAATGTTTTTAAAAAGAAGTATACTTGATATGCTAAGATATAAAATGCTTGAATAAAAACGAAAAAGGCAGAAAAAGAGGAAGGAAAGAGGAACAAAATATAATGAGTAGAAAATAGTTACAAACATGGTAGATATGAATCCAGTTAAATCAATAATCACTTTAAATGTGAATGGTCAAAATATATAAATTTAAAATACAGTTTGTCATAGTAGATTTTTAAAAACCCACCCAATTATATGTTGTTTACAGGAGACCCACTTTAAATATAAAGAGGCAAGTAGGTTAAAAGTAAATGTTTGAGGTGATGAATATGCTAATTACCATGATTTGATCATTACACACTGTAGACATGTATTGAAATATCACTCTATATCCCATAACTATGGACAATTATTGCATGCCAACTAAAAATAAAAGGAAAAAAAAGAAAGAAAAAGCAAAGACACAAAAATATACCACGCTAATACTAGTCAAAACAAGCTAGAGTAGCTCTGTTAATTTCAAGCAAAGCCAACTTCAGAGCAAGTAACCTGATTAGGGATGAAGAAAGGTATTACATTATGATAAGGAGGGCAATTCTCTAGAAGTTAAGAAAATCTAACTATCCTACGTGTTTGTATATCTAATCACCAATGAAAATATGTAAGGCAAAAACTGAGAGAAATGCAAGAAGTAGACAAATCCACTATTACAGTTGGAGACTTCAATATCCCTCTCTCAGTAACTGATAGATCAAGCAGGCAGAGACTCGGTAAGGATATACTTGACCTAAAATAACCTGCTGAGTTACATGTGAAACATACTTTTCTGTTGTCTTTTATTTCCCTAGTCTCTTAATTTTGTTTCTCAAACCTCTTTGAAATGTCTGAAGAGAAAAAGGATAGAGTAAGTCTAGAAATGTGACTGAAATTTAATTGAGTAAAACAACAACAACCCAGTTCTATTAAAGAAAATAATGACCTCCTCCTTTAGATTATAAGAAAGAAGATAATGGTACTCATATGACTTTTCATTTGTATAATCACTGTTTCATTTCAAAGTACTTTGTTTCCTAATTTTAAAAATTTCACTTGTTTAATTAATTTATTTATTGTGTAGAGACAGGGTCTTGCTATGTGCCCAGGCTGGTCTTGAACTCCTGGCCTCAAACAATCCTCCTACCTCAGTCTCTCAAAGTGCTGGGATTACAGATGTGAGCCACTGCACCTGGACCAAAGTACTTTTATATGCCTTTAGTTTATATACCTTTATTTTATTTAGTAGAGACAAGGTCTTGCTATGTTGCTCAGGCTAGTCTTGAACTTCTGGCCTCAGGCAAGCCTCCTACCTCAGTCTCTCAAAGTGCTGAGATTACAGGTCTGGGCCACTGCACCTGGCCCAAAGTATTTTTTTTTTTTTTTGAGACGGAGTCTCGCTTTGTCGCCCAGGCTGGAGTGCAGTGGTATGATCTCGGCTCACTGCAAGCTCTGCCTCCCGGGTTCACACCATTCTCCTGCCTAAGCCTCCTGAGTAGCTGGGACTACAGGCACCCACCACCACGCCCAGCTAATTTTTTGTATTTTTAGTAGAGATGAGGTTTCACCGTGTTAGCCAGGATGGTCTTGATCTCCTGACCTCATGATCCTCCCGCCTTGGCCTCCCAAAGTGCTAGGATTACAGGTGTGAGCCACCATGCCTGGTCAAGAATGTTCACTTCTAACAAATACCCAGGTGATGCTGATGCTGCCAGTCTGGGGACCAGACATTGAGAACCATGGGTTCAACTCACTGTAAGTCAGGACAACAACTATTTGCAGTGGAACACAATCCTAACTGATACCATGCCATATCTGAGAGCAGAGACAATGACAGGGCCTCCTCAACAGATGTCAGCATGCAGGCATGACCATACCTGAGAGAATGTTCCATCTTGAGAGGTGGAGAGTGGAAGGCCAGAACTTAAATAGTATAATGAGGAACCAGGGGCTGGTCAAAAAAATTAGCCTGGTGTGGTAGCAGGCACCTGTAATCCCAGCTACTCGGGAGGCTGAGGCTAGAGAATTGCTTGAACCTAGGAGGTGGAGGTTGCAGTGAGCCGAGATTGCTCCTGGGCAATCTCGCTTGGCCACAGAGCAAGACTCCAGCCTGGGCCACAGGGCAAGACTCCATCTCAAAAACACAAAACAAAACACACACATAGAAGGAAGGGAAGAGAGGATTCCAGGCAGAGGCATGGCCTGGGCAAGAGTCTCAAGGCAGAAGAGTCTGGCGAGAGGTTTCTATAGGGGCAGATGAAGCAAGGAGAGAGGATAGAGAGGGACAGATGCTAGAATTGGCAGAGCCTTAGAAGCTGCATGAAGACTTGTGTTTTTTTGTCCTAAGGATGTTGGGGAGCCTTAGAAGGGTGTTGTTGTTGTTGTTTTTTAAAATAGGCTAATGTTTTTTTAGAAGGGAGAGGATACAATTCCAGAGCAGCAAGAGAGAGAGCCAAAAGGAAGGAGAAAAAGCAAATACAAAGCTTTAGGCTGGGTGCAGTGGCTCAGACCTGTAAACCCAGCATTTCAGGAGACTGAGGCAGGAGGATTGCTTGAGGCCAGGAGTTCAAGACCAGCCTGAGCAACATAGAGAGACTCTGTCTCTACAAAATTTAAAAATTATCCAGGCATGGTGGCACATACCTGTAGTTCCAGCTACTCAGGAGGATGAGGTGGGAAGATTGAGCCCAGGAAGTCAAGACTGCTGTGAGCTGTGATCACACCACTGCATTCCAGCCTGGGCTACAGAGTGGGACCCTGTCTCCTAAAAACAAAAAACAAAAACAAAAACAGAAAACAAAAAAACCCCTCCCAAAATGGTGCATTAGGGAGCTGGCCACAGCTTCAAGGGCTGCATGGTTGGGCCATATGGACCATAATTCATGGCGCACAGAGTGATCCACCAAGGGGTGAGGGGGTAAATCCATTTGCTGGATTTTTTGCACCTCCTGTCTCTCTTTGGTCAGAGTAGACCTCAAAGGGTGATAACTCTTGATATGGTTTGGCTGTGTCCCCACCCAAATCTCATCTCAAATTGTAGCTCCCAGAATTCCCACATGTTGTGGGAGAGACACAGTGGGATATATAATTAAATCATAGGGGCGGTTTCCCCCATACTGTTCTCATGGTAGTGAATAAGTCTCATGAGATCTGATGGTTTGATAAGGGGTTTCCCCTTTTGCTTGGCTCTGATTTTTCTCTCTTGCCTGCTGCCATGTAAGATGTGCCTTTTGCCTTCTGCCATGATTATGACGCCTCTCCAGCCACACAGAACTGTGAGTCCGTTAAACATCTTTTCCCTTATAAATTACTCAGTCTCAGGTACATCTTTATCAGCAGCATGAAAATGGACTAATAAAACTCTCTGGCACTCCTGGGCTATGTCACCAAAGACCCCTCCAGGGAACCCCTGTAAGTCATAGCTGGAGTGAGGCATGGTGCTATCTCTGAGTCTGGAAAGGGTGGGAGGAGCCAGAGACTCCATGGTCAAGGTCAGGTTGGGCTGGCTTGAGAACTGTTCTGGCAGGTGCAATGGAGGCCACACCTGAGAGTGTCCTCACAGCAGAGAAGATGAGCACAACCAGAGCTGTCCATTTAGCAAGCAGCTTGTCAGCCAGTGAGGCAAATATGGGGAAGCACATTACAAAGTCCAATATGGGCCAGGCATGGTGGCTCACTCCTGTAATCCCAGCACTTTGGGAGGCAAGGCAGAAATATCCCTTGAGGTCATGTGTTTGAGACTAGCCTGGACAACATGGCAAGACCCCATTTCTACAAAATATTTTAAAATTAGTCCAGCTTGGTGGCACACACCTATAGTCCCAGCTACTTGGAGCTGAGATGGGAGGATCACTTGAACCCAGCAGTTGGAAGCTGCACTGAGCTATGATGTTAATAGCTTCACTGCACTCCATCCTGCTCAACAGAGTGAGACTCCATCTCTCGCTCTCTCTCTTTTTTTTTTTTTTTAGGGAGACAGAGTTTCGCTCTAGTCGCCCAGGCTGGAGTGCAATGGCATGATCTTGGCTCACTGCAAGCTCCACCGCCTGGGTTCAAGCAATTCTCCTGCCTCAGCCTCCCAAGTAGCTGGGATTACAGGCATGCACCACCATGCCCAGCTAATTTTTATATTATTAATAGAGACGGGGTTTCATCATGTTGGCTAGGCTGGTCTCAAACTCCTGACCTCAAGTGATCTGCCTCCACCTCCCAAAGTGCTGCGATTACAGGAGTGCACCACCGTGCCTGGCATGAGACTCCCATCTCAAAAAAAAAAAAAAGTTTGGGGCTGGGCACAGTGGCTCATGCCTGTAATCCCAGCACCTTGGGAGGCTGAGGCAGGCAGATGACTTGAAGTCAGGAGTTCGAGACCAGCCTGACCAACATGGTGAAACCGTGTCTCTACTAAAAGTACAAAAATTAGCCAGGCGTGGTGGTACACACATGTAGTCCCAGCTACTCAGGAGGCTGAAGTAGGAGAATCACTTGAACTAGGGAGGCAGAGGTTGCAGTGAGCTGAGATCACATCACTGTACTCCAGCTTGGGTGACAGAGTGATGCTCTGTCTCAAAAAATAAATAAATAAGTCCAGTACAGTGTTAGAAGGGTTTTAAGCAGATGTTTGGGTAGGAGTTGAGCAGGTAGGGATGGGGCAGGGTGTGTAGCATGTGGAAATTGTGATTGTGTGTGTGTGTGTGTGTGTGTGTGTGTGATGTCATCACCTATGTTTTTCAAAAGACAATTCTCTGATACTTTGAAATATGACCATTGGAAGAGACTTTCTACCTGTCCATTTTTTGGACAGCTTTCTTGGTTACAAAATAATTCCTTAAAATAGGCTGTATAGCCTATTTCTTCAAACATCTTTGGACATTTGAAGATAGCTAGCACGGACCCAGACGTTTTCTGAAGGCTAAGCAGATCTGGTCCTCCATGGGTTTCTCATTAGACTGGATCTGATGTCTTCTCACCACCTAGTATTTTTCCTCAACACCTATTACTGTCTGAGTCCTAAACTGTGAAGCTCAGAATGAACCCAGATCTATAGTATGGCCTGACTGCACTGCATGTATCCCTTCTCTCATTCTGGAAACTACACATTCAGTGCAAGCTAAGATTGTGTTAATTGTTTTGGCAGTCGGATCACACTATTGATCCGCGCTGAGCTTACTGATAAGTCTAACTCCCCAGGCTTTTCATACAAACTGCAACCACATTAACTCGTCATTTAACATTAGGTATATCTCCTAATGCTATCCCTGCCCCCTCCCCTAACCTTCACATTGTGTACATGTACCCTAAAACTTAAAGTATAATAAAAAAACAAAAACAAAAAAACTGCAACCACATATGGCTCCCTCTTCCCACACCTGTGCCTTTTGGACCTAAGGGCAGAACCTTACATTTGTTCCAATTAAATTTTATCTTGTTAAACCCAGTTCATCACTCAATCCTTTCAAAAATGCCTGGAGCCCTTATTAGGTTTTCCAAAATACATGGAAACTCCCACAAGTTTCCAACCCATCTATCTACACACATTTGAATGCCTCTTCTGTGTCAGTGCTGTTCTCGACATTGAGGATTTAGAGATGTTTGAGACTCTCTCATTGCCTTCAGAGAGCTCACAGACATGCACAAAGACAAAAAAGATGCAGTGCACTGGGTGCAATAAAAGAGAAACCAAGTTTAATGGAAGCAGGTAGAAGTCCCTAATCTAGACTGGGGTGAGAAATGGGGGAAGGGGAAGGCATCCCTGCAGGGGTGACAACTACAATAAATCCTGCATACAAAGTAGGAAAGCAGAAGATGTTGGATACCTTAATGCGTGGAACACTTGAGAACCTGCAAGCAGTTGGGGAATGGAGAGGTCAGATATGAAAGGCTGAAGACTTCAGACTTCATCCTTACGGGCAGTGGGAGCCACAAAGGGGCTTCTACAGAGGGCTGATACATGTAGATTTGGGTTGAAGAAACACCATGCAGCTTGAGAGTGAAGGGGATTGGGCACATGGGGTGCATACCTAGAGGTACATACCTCTGTGGTACATACCTAGAGGTGGAGAGGACAGTGGGACTGTTAACCATGCTCCTGGTGAGAGTTGTTGGGGTGATGACAAAGCAAGGTGGTGTGGATGGACAGGAATGTATGTAGATCTGGGATTGAATCAACAGGTCTTGGCAATGACTGGAAGGAAAGAGTGAAGGTTGGTGCCAAGAATCTTGGCCTTAGCACCTGAGTACATAATGGCAATCTTAATTTGGATAAGAAATTGAGAAGAGAAATAGGTTTCAGTATGGGTCTTTGATCTTGATGCACTGTGAGGCATCTAATTAGAGATGTCCAGAAGACAGTTGAATATATCCATCCACATGGGCAGAAAAGAAGTGGACTGGGAGATACAGATTTGGGGATCATCAACCCTGAGATAATAGTTGAATGTGGAGGAATGAAAATGTTTAGGGTAAGTGTAAAGAAAGGGCTAAGATGAAGCCTTTATGAGGTCAGCATCTAGTCACTCAACTATCCATCCATCCATTCATCATTTGTCTATCCATCTAACCACTCACCCACCCATCCATCCATCATCCATCCATCCACCCACCCACCCTCCTACCCATTCATTCATCCATCATCCATCCATTCATCCTTCCATCTAACCACCCAATCACAATCCATCCATCCATTTATCATCCATCCATCTAACTACTTAACCATCCATCCATCCATTCATCCATCCATCTGACCACCCTATCACCAATCCATCCATCCATTCATCTGTCCATCCATCTAACCACCCAATCATGAATCCATCCATCCATTCATCATCCATCCAACTACTAAACCATCCATCCATCAATTTATCCATTCACCCATCCATCCATCTATCCATTCATCTATTATCCATCCATCCATCCATCCACTCATCCATCCATCCATCCCTCTATTCCTCTATCCCTCCATCCAACCATCCATCAATCTAGCAAACAGAAAACCTTCTATGGGTCAATGACAGTGGCAAATGAAAAAAGGCACAGTCCTCTATCCCTAAGGAGTTTGTATTCTGATAGCTGTGGTGGGAGACAGATAATAAACATGTAACAAATAAGAAAATGAGGTAACCGTAGTTATCAAGTGGCACAAAGAAGGTAAAATAGGGTGACATGAAAGAGAACTAGTGAGGCAGCATTAGCTGAGGTGGTAAGGAAAAGAGGAGGGACATTTTGATTGAGACCTGAATGAGAAGGAGGCAGTTTTATGTGACAATCTGGGGGAGGATCCTGGGATGACTAAAGAATGACAGGTACAAAGATGCAGAGAGAGGAATCAGCTTGGCCTTTGTGAATGAGAGAAGCTGGAACATCTGGAGAGTAGTGAGCAAGAAGGGAAAGAGTGGCGAGGATGATGTGAAGCAGGTGGTCAGGTGCCTTGTAGATTAAGGATCTTACAGACCTTGCTGAGGACTTTGGCTGTGATGGGAAGACTGTTCATCAGAAACATAAGTATGATCTGAGTTATGATTTGGAAAGATCATCCTTGTTGATATGTGGATGACGTTTTGTAGTGAGGAAAAAGTGGAGGCAGGGAGACCAATTAGGACAGTGGTCCAGGCAAGACAGAATGGTAGTTTGATGAGGAAAGTAGCAAGGGAGATGGGAGAAATGGTCATATTTGATATCAATTTTGGAGGTTTAGTAGATAGAACTTATTTGTGGATTAGATGTAAGGTGTGAGGAAAATAATCAAGAATATGCTTAGGTTCTGTGCATAAGAATTTGGACGATGATGATGCTATTTGCTGAGATAAAGAAGGCTTGAGGATGGAGCAATGCTTTCTTTTTGTGGGAGATGGGAGTAAATGGTTTGCTTGTTGCCAAGTTAGATTTGAGGCTTCTTGTTATCATTCAAATGAAGATATTGGGCAGGATGTTGGAAATATGAATCAGTAGCAGAAGGAGAGATAGGGTTTAGAGATACAAATTTGAATGTTGGGAGCACATACAGGCAGTCTCAAAGCCATGGGAATGAAGGCACACTCCTAGCACAGAGAGAGAGAAAAGAGATGACCAGCAGGGGAAGGTCTGTGAAGAAGACTGGGAAGGGCCAGGTGCAGTGGCTCAGGCCTCTAATCCCAGCAGTTTGGGAGGCAGAGGCAGGCAAATTGCTTGAATCCCACTGACCCCCTGGCAACCAAAGGCTCAGCCCATCAGGGGGCCTCTAGAACTCCAGGCCAATGCTGCCTTCTGATTGGTCAGCGTTTTTGCCTTACAGGTGGTCAAATATATTTGAACATCACTCTTGCAATTTCTGGGAAGCAGAATTCAGCGTGTACATCTTCAGGTCTACTCTTTTCTGCTTCTGCTACTGGCTTGGTGGTCTAATTAATAAGTTCTTAGCATTCCTTTGGAATCCACTCAGTTCAAGAGACTTGCACTCTTGAGTGCCTAAGTGCGGTGCTGCAGAGTCCACCCCACTTGATCTCTGATTCCTGCTTTTCATGGTTTATTCTGTCTCCTCCTGAACAAAGATTACTCTCTCTGACAGGTACAAAAGAACAGAACAGAAGCTGGAAGGACACAGGGCATTTCAGGTGGAGGAAATAGAATGAATTAATCCCTGGATGCACTTGGGAAATGGTGAGAGGCCAGTTTGAGCTCCGGCCTTGCAGCCAGAGGCTGGAGGGAGCTTTGGGGGGAAATGGTCCTTTGGGGTCAATGCACACAGGACTCTGATTGTCAAGCCTGGGGAACTTAGGGTTCATTTTGGGGCCATGAAGAATCTGTGGAAGGCTCAAATTAGGACAGAGACATGATGAGCCCTTAGCCTGTGGAAGGTTGACTGGACTGCACTGAGGAGAGGCAGAGGGTAGGAGAAGCTTTAGGGGATTTTGCCCAAGTCCAGAAAGGAGACAGCTGAGGGCATGGGGTGGGCATGGAGGTGACAGCAACCCTTCTTTAGGGTCACTGGATGTGAGGAATGGCTGTTGAGCTTGGCAGCTCTGTGCTCCGGGCAGCTCTGTGTTCCAGTAGTGTTGCTGTGAAACCCATACTGATTTTGCTTGTGTCTAAAATCCAACACGTTAGCCAATTCCAAATTGGGTTTGAGTTGAAACTTTGGTTTCTAACAAATGATTTATTTAAATGACCTCTTTAGGGATTATTAAACATGCTTGTAATTTTCTATAAGCTTCCTTAAGATCTTAAGGGTAAATGCAAGTAGAGCTCTAACCCTTTAATATAATTTTACTCTGATAATACTTCTCTCTCTCTTTCTTTCTCTCATAGTCACATTTTTTTGGGAGGGATGTGGGTAGGTGGCTGAGATGATGTTCAGACATTGCTCACGTTGACAACTTTTCCACATCCCACGTCACACACAGGACAGATCCCTGAGGCATACCACTGGAGTGTTCCTTCAGACCACACACATATAATCTCTATTCCTCCATCCTACCCCTGTCCATACTCCAGATTTTTAATTTTCACAGGAGACTTATTAACTGGGGAAACAGATGGAAAAGAAGAGGGGGAGGAAAAACTCAACGTGATGGGTATTTCTAGGTCTGTCCCTTTGACTGGGTTGAGGCTCTTGGGTGGGGGTCCAAGAACAGGGCTGAGAGAACTCCTGCACATTCTTGCTGTGCAAAGCGTAGTTGGATAAGGAGCACCGCCCTGTAGCTTGCAGCAATGCAGATTTCCAGGCCCCACCATTGACCAAACAAAATCAGAATCTGTATTTTAACCAGTTCTCTAGGTGATACCTCAGCACATTAAAGTTTGAGAAGCAGTGGAGATAGTGGTTTTAAGCTCAGCTACGCATTAGAAACACTTGGGGAGATTGAGGAAGTCTTGATGTTGGCCAGATGCAGTGGCTTACCCTTGTAATTGCAGCACTTTGGGAGGCAGATTCAGGAGGATTACTTGAGCCCAGAGTCTGAGACCTGCTGGGCAACATAGAGAGATCCCCATCTCTACAAAAGATAAGAAAATTAGCCAGGTGTGCTGGCATGTGCCTGTAGTCCCAGCTACTGGGGAGACTGAGGCAGGAGGATCCCTTGAGCCCAGGAGGTTGAGGAGGCAGTGAGCCATGATTGCACCATGAGACATTGTTTCAAAAATAAAATAAACTCCCAATGCCTCCGCTGCACCCCACACCCATTAAATAAGAATCTCTGGGACCTGGGCATTTCTACCAAGCTTCCAGGTGATGTTGATACTCTGGGTCCATGGGCCAGCCCTTCAGCAGCAAGATTCTAGAGAATGTACTAGCCTCTGATCACTATCAGGGCTGACGAGTAATGTGAAGTTGGGGAGGAATCTCTGAGGGCATCCAGCACTCCCTGGGCAGGCTGAGGAATGGCAATGTTGGGATCACCCCCAAGGAAACAACCTTGGCTCTTGCATGAGTTTCCCACACAGGGACTGTTACAGGGGCAGCTGCAATGCTCCCTTGAGGGGGATTACAATGGTGGAATCCATGTGGAGCCAGGGTGTTTGTGGGCTACCAGAAATAACGGGAGGATCCTTGGATAAGGGTTAGTTTTCTTCTTGGGTAAGTTGAGGGGATTTAGATTCATTCTAATATGACCCCATTTTACCTTTTCTAAATAGTGAAGCATGACATATTGGATAGAGATTTTTATCTGTCTGTCCATCCATCCGTTCATCCATCCATCCACTCATCCATCATCCATTCGTCCACTCATCCATCCATCCACATATCTATTCATTCATCCACCCACTTACCCATTATCCATCCATCCATCCACCTATCCATCCATCTATCCAATTAGTCATCTACCCACACTACTATGCAGTCTATCACTTTGCTTATTGTTAATGAACACCAGCTTGCTAACTGTTGCTCTCTAGAATAGTCTGTGATTAGCCATCATTGTTAAACTATCCTATGAGGATAGAAGGCAAGGCTCTAAAGAAGGCATACAGAAACGAGCATTCATTCTTCATGTGGGATGGCAGTTGCTGAGGTCAAAACTCTAGTACCATTTAGAAACATCTAAAATAGCCACTTGTGGGAGGCCACAAGGCCAAGCCTTTTAATGTTTTTTCTTTTTCCGAGATGGAGTTTTGCTCTTGTTTTCCAGGCTGGAGTTCAACTGTGCAATCTCGACTCACTGCAACCTCTGCCTCCCAGGTTCAAGTGATTCTCCTGCCTCAGGCTCCTGAGTAGCTGGGATTACAGGCATGTGGCACCACACCCAGCTGATTTTATATTTTTAGTAGAGACGGTGTTTCATCATGTTGGTCAGGCTGGTCTCGAACCCCTGACCTCAGGTGATCCCCTCACCTTGGCCTCCCAAAGCTGGGATTATAGGTGTAAGCCACTGTGCCCCGCCAAGGCCTTTACTGTTAGTGCTCTGAATGCTTCAAGAGTTCTTGGTGTGGTTAGAAGCTGTGTCTTGAAATAAAACACCCTGTGTCTTTAGGCCATGTGCAAATTTGCTTGGAATTCCATGCAGACATAATGCTCGGCTATGGAAATCAGGCCTTCAGTGACAACCAATCCTCGTTAGTCAGCACGAATGATCCACAAATGGCCACAGATCAGCAGCTCATGGGCTTTGTGCCGTGGCAGATTGGCCCCACTGGAAAGGCATGCCAGAATGGGCAGCGCTGCACAACAGCCCTTGAGTCAGCCTGAAGCCTCGTCTCCCCACCCCCAAGCAGACGCAAGCCCTGCGTGAGTCCCTTGGCATTCTGTGATGCAGATTGTTTGATGCACACAGCTGCCTGCACAACAGGAGTGATGATGCTGTGTGGATCTCATTCACACAGAAGAAAGGGAACAAAAGATCCCCACGCCCTTCCTGCTACTCTCCTTCTGCGGTGCCATTACTCCTCCTCCCAGGCTGGAAACATTGCTACTGGCTCTAACTCTGCTATCACTTTCCTCCTTCCTGTAGCTGTGGTTTGGCATAGCTTCGTCCAGAGACATCATTGTCCTTGATAGACATTGGGTCAGCCAAGATGCTGCAGGAGAGAGGGCACAAAAGGCAATCACCTAGGCCAAGACAGGCAACCTTAGCTCCAGAAACAATGTCTGAGGGCATCCATCAGTCTCATTGTTAATTCTAGAAGGGGTGAGCTCCGAAGAACCCATCAGTCAAGGGAGCACAGCAGCGGGGTTTCTGGGTGGCAGCCAGTATGTAGCTGTGTATAGAATTAGGCAGCGGTTTGGGTAGGTATTGGCTCATAAAGAATCATGAGAGCTTGTGGGCCAGGCTCTGGCCAGAGGCTTGTTCCTTTTTCTTTTCTAAATGGGGTCTCACTCTGTCATCCAGGCTGGAGTGCAGTGGCGCAATCATAGCTCACTGCAGCCTCAACCTCCGGGGCTCAAGTGATCCTCCTGTCTCAGCCTCCCAAGTAGCTAGGACTACAGGCATGTATTACCATGTCTGGCTAATTATTTTTCATTTGTCATAGAGATGGAATCTTGCTGTGTTGCCCAAGCTCATCTTGGACTCAAGCAAGCCTCCCACCTTGGCCTCCCAAGTCATGAACCACAGTGCCCAGCCCGGAGACATGTTCTGAAGTGCTTGGCAGAGCATGTGATGGAGCCAAGGACAGAGCTGTCAACTCCACAGCAAGGTCAGTGGGAGAAGAAGGGAAGGAAGCTGTTCCTGGGGGCTTCCCCATAGTATTGACTCCAGGTATGCTTGGCATCAATGGAGGAATTGGGACTGAGACAACTGGGTCCAAAGTCTGGGATCATGCCAGGATCCCAGAGCAGCAGAACTGTGGTTGCTGACAGGTGTCATGACACTCAACAAGAGTGTCAGCTTTTACATGGGGGTTTGGGAGGCCATTGGCCATGAAAAGCTAGGAAGACTGAGGTGGGAAAGGAAGTAGAGGTTGGCAGTCCTTCAGATCTTACTCTTACCCAGCTCCGTTTCTTCCTTCAAAAGGCCTTTCCTCCTCGTCTTCATGGAGCCCACTCTAGGAGCTAGGTCCACTGCTTCATAGTCTGACTGCTACCCTACGCATTCTCTGCCTCATGTTAATTCCCTGGAGAGGTAGTTCTGGGAAATCATTAAGAACCTGATTTAAATATCCCAGCTCTGTGACTTTGTGTATGTAACTTTATCTCCCTGTGCCTCAGTTTCTTCATCTGTGAAACCGAGATAATAATAATAAAATCTACTTCACGGGATTGCTGTGAGAATTAAATAATGATATAGCAAAGCCCTTAAAATAATGCTTGGTATATAGTGTCATATATGTGTTTGGTGCTGAAGCTACTTCTGCTACCATTACATAACTCCTCCTACTCCTCCTCTTCCTCCTCCACACATTCCAATCCCTTTAAGCCTCCCTGCAGCCTCCAGATGCAAGCACCCCCCAAATCTTCTGATGTTTAACCCACAAGTTTCATCTCTCCTCCGTTCCAATGGTCACCACCTCATTTCTAGTCTTCATTGCCTCTGGCCAAGAAATGGCCTTCAGATTGTCCTCCTTTCCTGCAATTAAGTCCCTTTTGAGCCATTTTCCAATCTGCCTCTGAGAGAGTTATTTTTAGAACATGCAGATCAGATCATGTTATTTTGTCTTATTTTCAGTAACTACATTGCCCATACAATAGAGGTCAAACTTAATCTGACCCCAAGCCATCTTCTGAATTCTCTCTGTACCTTTTGCTCTAAATATATGCAAATTCTTTCTATTCTTCAAACCTATCCATGTTTTTCCTTCTGCGTAGAAGTAATGAACATTTCCTTCCTTCCCTCCCTCCCTCTCTTCCTTCCTTCCTTCTTTCCCTCCTTCCTTCCTTCTTCTCTTCCTTCCTTCTTCTCTTCCTTCCATCTCTCCCTTCTTTCCCTTTCTTCCTCCTTCCTTCTTTCCTTTCTTTCTCCTTCCTTCCTCCCCCCTCCCTCCTTTCCCTCCCTCCCTCCCTCCCTGTCTTCCTTCCTTCCTTCCTGCCTGCCTGCCTGCCTGCCAACTATACTTTTATTCTAACTTTAAAACCCAGATTGAGAGAAGTCTTCCCCAATTCCCTCAGTGCATATACACAGTAGATGGCAATCCTTGAAGGCAAGGACAGAATCTTATTCATGTGGCTCACACATGGGTAGAAATGAAACAAGTGAGTAGAAAATCATGTTCTTCCACATAAGGGTGGTGTCTTAGTCCATTCTGTGTTGCCATAACAGAATGCTTGAGACTGGGTAATTTATAAAGAAAAGAGGTTTATTTAGCTCCTAGTTCTGCAGGGCATGGCCCTGGCTTCTGGCATGGGCTTCTGTGCTGCATCATAACATGGCAGAGATGGTCAAAGGGAAAGCAGACATGTGCAAGGGGATAAAATGCAAGGGGCATCCTGGCTTCATACCAACCTGCACCTGAGGGAACTAACCCGGTCTTGCCAGAGTGAGAACTCACTACCAGGAGAATGTAGCAAGCCATTCATGAGGGTCCCACCCCAAAGAAACAAACACCTTCCACTAGGACCCACCTCCCAACACTGCCACATTGGGAATCAAATTTCAACAAGAGTTTTGGTGGGGACAAACTTAAACTGTGGCAGATGTCATGTCTGAAAATGAGTTATGGGAAGTAAGGTAGCTTCAGTAATTTATGACAGAGAGGGAAACTTTTCAGGTAGTGCCAAATAAGGATGTTTCCTCTTTCCATCCAAACTGTCAGGTACCTTGCAATAGCCAGAGAGAAAGCATTCCAAATGACAGCAGTGGGTATAGAGGAGTGGAACTCTCTAGGTTTCTGCTTTGTAGGAAGTGCGCACTTTCAAGTCAGGAATACCTGGAGCAAGAGATTCAGGAAAACAGAAGCAGACAAACTCCAACTCAAATCAATGTGTGCTGAACTGTGAGCAGCTAGGGATAGAGATCCTGGAATTATTAGAGGGGAGGATGTCAGCCTTGGTCCAAAGAAATGGCCAAGTGCACTTGAATTTGTGTTGGATGTGAAACATTGTGGGAACCAGAAAGCAAGGGCAAAGCTGGTGGATTAAAGGTAAAAGGGCCTATGGAAGGCAGAGGTGAGCTACTCCAAGCTACCAGGAACTATGTTCTGGTCACTATTGCTGCTGAACAAATCATCCCTGACCTCAATAGGTCCTCATGAATTTGCAATTTTGTGCATGAATCTGCAACTGGACAGGGTTCCTTGGTAAGGCTGGTCTTTGCTCTTTTTGGCATCAGCTGGCAGCTGGAGAATCCACTTTAGGACAGCTCTCTCATATGGTTGGCAAGTTGGTTCTGGATGTGAGCTGGGAACTCAATGGGGGATGAGGGCCAGGGGTCTTGGTTTTCCTCCATCTGGGCCTCTCCACAAGCTGCTCAGGCTTCCTTACAACATGGCAGCTTAGTTCTGAGAGTGAGCTCACAAAAGAACCAGGTGAAGCAAAGTGCTAGCAAATGTTGAACAATTGGCTTCCTGGGGTAGAAAAAGCCCTAATTTGTAGTGTTTGCTAATTTCCAGGGAGTAAGTAATCCTACCATGGCTAATTTCAAACTACTGAACATAGAATTGGGAAGAGATGTACACAGTTAGCTTTCAAGAGCTGGTATAATCTCCAGCACCTCACTGGGTGGAAACTGCCCTAGCCTTGGAGGTCACATAGTGTCACTTGTACTGCAGTCCGTAGACATGTCCACATGAAAGAGAAAGGAAACTAGACCTCTATTTCTTGATGGAAAGAGTACCAAAGTACCATTGTAAGAAGAACTGTGGGATGGGAGATATTTTTGCTACAATTTAGAAAGTACAGTAGGCCGCAGAGTGGAGATATTAATGCCTAGAGAAGCCAGGTAGAGAATGAAAATTGGTAGGGAGGTCACGTGTCAAATGATGAGAGCAATTGACATGTGCCCTCCATGCCTCCACTTACTCCAAGAAGTAAGTGGGGAGGGCTGGGTGTGGTGGCTCCTGTCTGTAATCCCAAAACTTTGGAAGGCTGAGGTGTGCAGATCACTTGAAGCCAGGAGTTCGAGACCAGCCTGGCCAAGATGGTGAAATTCCGTCTCTACTAAAAATGCATAAAAATTAGCTGGGCATGGTGGTGTATGCCTGTAATCCCAGCTACTCGGGAGGCTGAGGCACAAGAATCGCTTGAACCCAGGAGGTGGAGGTTGCAGTGAGTTGAGATCACACCATTGTACTCCAGCCTAGGTGACAGAGGGAAACTCTGTCTAAAAAAAAAAAGAAAGATGGAGGAAGGAAGGAAGGAAGAAAGAAGGAAGGAAGGAAGAAAGAAGAAAGAAAGAAAGAAGAAGAAGAAAGAAGAAAGAAAGAAGAAAGAAAGAGAAAGAAAGAAAGAAAGAAGAAAGAAAGAAAGAAAGAAAGAAAGAAAGAAAGAAAGAAAGAAAGAAAGAAAGAAAGAAAGAAAAAGAAAGAAAGAAGAAAGAGAAAGAGAAAGAGAAAAAAAAAGTAGGCAGGGAGGAGGTGCTGGTCGACTGGAGACCACACACATTGGGTGAGCCAAATACTCAAACACTTCTATGGACAGAGCCAGCCCTCAGGAACACAGTCCCGACTCAGAGGAGACTAGAAGAAATAAATTAGTTCTTTTATATTTTTAAAGCATATGAACTTGGCAGCCTGGATTTAAAAAAACAAATGGCTGAGTGCAGTGGCTCATGCCTGTAATCCCAGTACTTTGGGAGGCTGAAGAGGGAAGATCACTTGAGACTGTTGACCAGTCTGGGCGACATAGTAAGATCCCATCTCTACAAAAAATAAAAAATAAAAATAAATTAGCTGGACATGGTGGCATATGCCTGTAGTCCCTGCTACTGGGAAGGCTGAAGTGGGAGGATCACTTTGAGCCCAGTAGTTCAAGATTGTAGTGAGCTATGGTAGAGTCACTGCACTCCAGCTTGGGTGACAGAGTGAGAACCCAACTCTAAAAACAGAAACAAAAACAAAACAACTCCTGCCTTTGGGTTATCATTTTTAAAAGTCATCAGAAATGAGTAGACCCAAGTGCTATTTGCATTCAAGGCTCTGATAGATAGTTGCCCTATGGAATGCTCCTTAAATCAGTCCCATTTCATTTTGAGCATATCTAATATTTCCAAGGCACAGTATTTGCTTTGTATGTATAGTATGCACACATCTTCTATCGATCCACACATACTTATATATGTATAATTGTTACATGTCATAGTGTGTGCACAATAATATTTGCTAATTGAATGAAGTTGATTTGGCACTAGCTAGTGTGATTCTTGTACTATTTTCTTTTTTCTTTTTTTTTTTTTTTTGAGATGGAGTCTTGCTCTGTTGCCCAGGCTGGAGTATGGTGGCATGATCTTGGCTCACTGCAACCTCCACCTCCTGGGTTTAAGCGATTCTTGTGCCTCAGTCTCCCGAATAGCTGGGATTACAGGTGTGTGCCACCATGCCTGGCTAATTTTTGTATGTTTAGTAGAGACAGAGTTTTACCATGTTGTCCAGTCTGGTCTCGAACTCCTGACCTCAGGTGATTTGCCTGCCTTGGCCTCCCAAAGTGCTGGAATTACATGTGTGAGCCACCACACCCGGACTCTTGTACTATTTTCCACATGCATCTATGCTGCAGAGCCCAGAATGAAGAAATGGCAGCACAGTTGGGCGATTTAGCCACGAGTTACATACAGCTGGTGACCTGAGGGGTCAGAGTGCTGTTATGAGTTGGAATTCAGGGTGGGGTCCTACAAATCCACTCTGTCCTTTGCCACTGCACTGGGCAATGCCTCCTGTGACTTTTTTTTTGAGACAGAGTCTCACTCTGTCACCCAGGCTGGAGTGCAGTGGCGTGATCTCTGCTCACTGCAAGCTCTGCCTCCCAGGTTCATGCCATTTTCCTGCCTCAGCCTCCCAAGTAGCTGGGACTACAGGTGCCCGCCACCATGCCTGGCTAATTTTTTTTTTTGTATTTTTTAGTAGAGATGGGGTTTCACCATGTTAGCCAGGATGGTCTCGATCTCCTGACCTCGTGATCCGCCCGCCTCGGCCTCCCAAGATGCTGGGATTACAGGCGTGAGCCACCGTGCCTGGCCTATTTGCAGCCTGATTAGCTGTGATTAGCCAGTCCCCAGATCCTTCGAATCCTGGTTTTCCCTTCTCCCGGCTAAGATGACTTCTTTGGCAATGTTTGCCCCTGCCAGAGAGAAGGGGCAGGAACAACAGTGACATTCACAGTGGGAAATTTTCATACTGGCTGGAAGCATCCACCAAAATTAAATGCATGAATTATTTGTGGGTTTCATTTTTCAGACTATTCCTGTTCCCCACTGACACAAATAATTGGAAACTGACTATAGTAGCTCTTTGAGAAGATTATGGAAACACAGTGAACAACTTATGCAGCTGGATGAATTGGGAACGTGGGTCTTCTGATTTTTTTATTTTTTTCATTTTTTATGTTTTTGAGATGGGATCGCCCTCTGCCTCCCAGGCTGGAGTGCAGTGGCATGATCTCTGCTCACTGCAACCTCCACCTTCTGGGTTCAAGCGATTCTCCTCTCTCAGCCTCCCAAGTAGCTGGGATTACAGGCACCTGCCACCACACCTGGCTAATTTTTGTATTTTTAGTAGAGACAGGGGTTTCACCATATTGGCCAGGCTGGTCTGGAACTCCTGGCTTCAGGTGATCCACCCACCTCGGCCTCCCAGTGTGCTGGGATTACAGGCGTGAGCCACCACGCCTGGTCCGGGTCTTCTGATTTTTGTATGTGTGTGCACTAATAGAAGTTTTTAGTGTATAGCTTTCAATTAATTGATTCATATTTACTGGGAACCTTCTATATTCAGTTAGGGAATTTGAAGTAGGTCATAGTCCCTGATCTCTAGGGAAGCAGGGTCTATCTGTGAGAGGTTATACAGTAATACAATGTCGGTAGCCACTCAATACAATGGTTTAAGCCAAGAAAGAAACTACACCTGTAGTTTCAACTACTCAGGAGGCAGAGGCTGGGGGACCACTTGAGACCAGGAGATTGAGGCTGCAGAAACATATGGCTCAATTTCTGTTTTTAATGATAACTCGAGGAAACAGAAATGTATCTTGTTGTGAAAAATGTTACCTCCATCAAACAAATGCCTAACACCACAGCATTAGAGTTGCACTCTGATCTTTCCATTTATTCAAAACAGCATTAAGTGATTTTATTTATTAGTGGCAGCCTGGGATGGGGGGAGGAGACTCTGATAGTCACAAAACCAACGCGTATGCAAAGAGTGGGCTTTGCAATGTGCCTAGAATAAGTGGAGGATTTCTTTTGAGGAATGTACTTTGTCTAACATAGGAAGGTGCATGAAATATGAATGAATAGAAGGCTTGCTGTTAAAAATTTCTTTTCATGAGCTGCAACATAGATAAATTAGAGAGTTAAGTGCAGGGGACATTAGACTCCAGACAGCTGGAAAGGGAAGAAGATGGGAAGAGGAAAATAATTTTCTCTTCTTTATTTTTTAAACACAGTCTCACTCTGTTGCCCAAGCTGGAGTGCAGTGACGCAATCTCAGCTCACTTCAACCTCCGCTTCCTGCTTCCGGGCTGAAGGCAACATCCCACTTCAGCCTCCCGAGTAGCTGGGACCACAGGTGTGTGCCACCATGCCCAGCTAATTTTTTGTATTTTTTGGTAAAGACAGGGTTTCGCCATGTTGCCCAGGCTGGTCTTGAACTCCTGAGCTGAAGCAATCTGCTCCCCTTGGCCTCCCAAAGTGCTGGGATTACAGGTGTGAGCCATGGTGCCCGGCCAGGAAAATGATTTTCAAACATCCTTGATCACCTTTCTTCCTCTGCTTAGATGCCTATAGGCTTTCTTGTGTATTATGTGCTTCTCTTCCAGGTAAAGATGGTGAGGACCCGAGGAGAGGCAATACGCATATAGCTGAATTTGCTTAAGAGGGATGAGAATTTTATGCAGGAATTATGCAATCTTGGATATAAGATCCGCCAGCCACTCAGCACTGAATCAAAGTTTCCTAACCTGGGTAAAACTCAGGTCTTTACCAAACTAGTTTCCCAGTGTTTCTGGCCACCATCTCTCTTAGTCTTATCTTTGTAGGTCTACATGCCAACACACTACAAACATACCAAAGAGACCGTGGTGTAGACAGCACAGATCCACTGGACAAAAGGATGATTTGCATCTTGGGTGTGACAGAGCAGAATGGTGAGAGAGTTCATCACGCCACTCGGAACAGCATGCAATTTGAAACTTACGAATTGTTGACTTCTGGAATTTTCCATTTACTATTTTTGGATAACAGTTGACTGCAGGTAATTGAAACCAGGGACTACTGTGTCCTGAATCCAGCCATTTCTCACCACCCACACTGCTACCACCCTGGTCCAATCCACACTCTTCTTTTTGCTTGGATTACTGCAACAGCCTCCCAACTCTTCTACCATTTCTACCACTGTGCCCTTCCTTTCATCCTCAATGTGCAGCAGAATGTGTGCAGAGGTTAATATAGAAATCAGACCAGGTCCTCCAAACCCTGCAAGGGTCCCCTTTCATCAGAGGAAAAGTCAACATCTGTAATGGCCTGCAAGTTCCTGTAGAATCTGGACCCGGAGATCTCTCTGCGTCTTCTTCATCTACTCTTCTCACTTGCTCTCATGCCACCATATTGGCTCCCTGATGGTTTCTCAAGCATGGCGAGCACCCTCCCATCTCATGGATTTAGTGCTGGCTGTTCCCTCTGCCTGGAGTTCCCTCTCTCCTCTGGAAGCCAGAGGTTATTCCTCACCATCTCCAGGTCTTCCCCCATCACCACCCCATCACTCCTTGTTGCTTTTTGTGGCTGTGGCTGTTTTACTTAGCACCTTCTTAATATTCTATGTGGTTTACTTACATATTTTTTTTATTCTGTGTCTCCTTTTCCTCCACAAACACAGGAACATTTGTGTATTTGGTATTCTTAGCACTGGGTTAGTGCCAGGCATCAAAAACTATCCGTTGAAGGAACAAATGAATCTAGACAAATGAATAGGTGAATCTAAATCTACTTATGGAGAAAATACCAGATACAAACAAGTATGACCTACATGTAAACATATGCTGTTGTTTTTTTTAACTAAAGATGGGGGTCTTGCTGTGTTTCCCAGGTTGGTCTTGAACTCGTGGCCTCAAGTTATCATCCCCTCTTGGCCTTTGGGAGGCCTAAGTTTTCTTAATTCCTTTTTTTTCTTGGGCAGAAAGCTCCAGTGCAGACTGAGTTCCAATCGGGGTACTGGCCTCACTGCCTTTTTGTCTCTCCAAGCATCACTCCCCTGTCAGTGAACCCACATCTTGGGAGAGAGTCCTCCAACTCACTCCACTCTTATTTTGCAGAATAAATTCACCTGCTGGCCAGGTGCAGTGGCTCACGTCTGTAATCCCAGCACTTTGGGAGGCCAAGGCGGGTGGATTGCCTGAGGTCGGGAGTTCGAGACCTGCCTGGCCAACATGGTGAAACCCCATTTCTACTAAAATTACAAAAATTAGTTAAGCATGGTGGCTCATGCCTGTAATCTCAGCCACTCGGGAGGCTGAGGCAGGCAGGAGAATCACTTGAACCTGGGAGGTGGAAGTTGCAGTGAGCTGTAATCGCACCACTGCACTCTAGCCTGGGTGACAGAGTGAGACTCTGTCTCAAAAAACAAAAAACAAACAAACAAACAAACAAACAACCTCTCGCCTGCTGACCAAAAGAGAGAATGTAGAGTTTCATTCTCATATCCTGGGGCTGTAACATCCCTTCCTCCTTTTTTCCTTGAGGACCCAGGCTCCCTGGCGAGTTGCTTTCAATTCCTAGAATTTCCACATGGGAAGCAGAATCAACCTCCAGACTCCTGCTGCAGGAGATAGTGAGGTCACATGTGGAGCAGGGGAGTTCTTTGCAAGTATCTCCAAGGAGACATTTAAAGGCCATCCCCTAATTGCAGCGAGAAGCTTGCAGCAGGTGGAATTCCCGACTTTCGCCAGAGGATGGCACTGTGGGTGTTTCCAGGAAGGAGCTGAGCTTTATTTATTTATTTATTTTTATTTATTTATTTATTTATTTATTTATTTATTTATTTATTTATTTATTTATTTATTTATTTATTTATTTATTTATTTATTTATTTATTTATTTATTTATTTTGGAAAGCCATTTCCAAATGGCAGTAACAGCTGCACTTCAAACCCTGCAGGGAACATTAGAAAATGTTAACCCCCGCTTGGGTGGGGAAGCAGGGATTGGAGGCGGACCTGGGGACCATGACCTCGGAGGCCAGTCCTGGAGAAGGGCAGGAGCTAGAGAAGTGCCAAAAAGGAGCAAGAAAAGGAAACTGCAGGGTAACCTAGCTGTGGCTGAGGACTAGCATCCTTCTCTGGTGGAGGTTGAGCAAGGACAAGAGCGCTAGCTGGTGGGAATTCGTTTTCCAGAGTTGAATTCAAGCTGGGAAAAATAGCAGGGTGCAGCAGGGTGCAGCATATAGGTGTGTCATGTGCCAACTTTTTCCGTCTGTACCCACATTGGACTGGTCATTTAAAATGTGTATTTCATCTCCCCTTGAGAGCCGACACCAAGTCTTGTTCATCTCCCAGTTTTCCATCATGCCTGGCAGGTACTAGACCCTCCATTAATAGTTGTTGGATGAATGATTGATTGAATGGAAAAAATGCACCTTAGATTTGGGATGGGGAAGTGATGTTTTTTTCCAAGAGTAAAGAAGTTGGGCAATTCATGTGTCTTCCTATATTTCTCTCCAGACTACAGCTGTCATTATTGCAATCACGGAAATACCAAGCCCTTGACTATTTGCAGAGGACTTTCTCTCATTCATCCTGGTCTGTCCACCTGTTCATTCTTCCTAATTCTGTTACATGCTTATTAATCTCCCGTCTGTAGCAACTCATCTCTTTCACATGCTTTCTTGAATTAGAGTGATTTAGGTACACACTGCCTCTTTCAACTAGACGGGCTATGTGAGGGCAACACTTTACATCACCCAAGTGAATTTACAGCCACACAGCACTTAATCCTTGTGCGGGCTCTTTAAGGAAGATATTATTGGGGCAGATTGTATTTTCCAAAAATGGCCACACTGATCTTACCCCAGCCCATGCTCTTCTTACTAAGTGACACTCACATTCTCCATTGAGAGGCTGGGGTCTACATTTCCTTCCTTTGAGTATGAATGGGCTGTTTTTTTTTCTTGAGGCAGGCTTTCACTCTGTTGCCCAGGCTGAAGTGCAGTGTCATGATCACAGCTCACTGCAGCCTGGACCTCCCGGGCTCAAGCGATCTTCCGACTTCAGTCTCCCGAGTAGCTGGGACCACAGCATGTGACACCGCTTCTGGCTAATTTTTGTATTTTTGTATTTCTTTTTTTTTTTTTTTTTTGTAGAGACAGGGTTTCATCATGTTGTCCAGGCTGGTCTGGAACTCCTGAGCTCAAGTGATCCACCTGCCTCTGCCTCACAAAGTGCAAGGATTACAGGCATAAGCCACTGCACCTGGCCTGGATGGACTTTTTAATGGCCTAGTTAATAGAAAGCTGCAAAACAAATGCAGTGTGATTTCTTTTTTCTTTTTCTTGAGATGGCGTCTCACTGTGTTGCCCAAGCTGGAGTGCAGTAGCATGATCTCGTCTCACTGCAACCCATACCTCCCGGGTTCAAGTGATTCTCGTGCCTTAGCCTCCCGAATAGCTGGGATTATAGGCGCATACCACCATGCCCGGCTATTTTTTTTTTGTTTTTTGTTTTTTGTTTTTTTTTTTAGTAGAGATGGGGTTTCACCATGTTGGCCAGGCTGGTCTCGAACTCATGACCTCAGGTGATCCACCCACTTTGGCCTCCCAAAGTGCTGGGATTACAGGCGTGAGCTACTGTGCCCAGCCGCAGTGTGATTTCTGAAGCTGTGTCACCTACGGTGGCGAAGCTTCCTCAGCCTCTCTGTCAGGACACGTGTCTTTGAAACACTAAGAAGCCTCCGTGCAGAAGGGGTCACAAGGAGAGACCGTGTAGAGACAGGGCAATCTGCTGGAGAAGCCCCAGCTGTTCTAGCCTCAGCTGTTAAAATCCTCCAGCTAAGGCCCCAGACACCGTGAGGCAGGTATAAACCATTCCCCTTCTGCTCTGTCTTAATTCCTGACCCACAGAATCTGTGAGCCTAAGAAATGGGTGTTTTACACTGCTCAGTTTGGAGTGATTCATGATATAGCCATAACTGCAAAACTTCCTTATCCCCCTCCCATTTCTTCTAGGTGAGAAAACAGGCTTAGCAAGCATTTGGGCTGGCCCTCAGATTCCTCTTTCTTGACTTCCAGCCCAGTGTATTTTCCAGAATCCTGTGCATGCCCTGATGTTGGCTTTAATTGCCAGGCTGAGCAAAAGACACGGTGGATTCAATTCAGGGGTCACTTGAGGCTGGGGGACATCTTTGGTTTTTTTCATATATTAGCAAAACAGGAATGCAGGCTTTGGGATCTATCTGAGCTTTTATTTATTTTTTTTAGAGACAAGGTCTTGCTCTATCATGCAGGCTGGAGGGCAAAGGTATGATCTTAGATCACTGCAGCCTTCAACTCCTGGGCTCAAGTGATCCTCCTGCATAAGCCTTCCGAGTAGGTGGGACTACACGTGCACACCACTATGCCCTGCTAATTTTTGTATATATGTATATTTTATGGTAGAGATGATGTCTTGCTGGGTTGCCCAGGCTGGTCTTGAACTCCTGGCCTCAATCAACCCTCCCACCTCAGCCTCCCAAAGTGCTGGGATTATAGGCATAAGCCCCCATGCCTGGCCAGGAGTGGAGCTTATAATTTGGGGTTACGGTCCAGGGCAACTTATAATTACTATTTTGAGACCGGCAGCCTCATGAGCATCCGCTAGTGGAAGGACCCTCTGAAAGCTGCCCACCTATCCCTGCAAACCTACTAGTTTCTAGCTCTAGAAGAGTCCTGGTCTAATCACAGCTATTAGGCCAGGGTTAATTGATGCTATTATCTTCACAACGGGACATATTTGAGGGTGAGGCTAAGAGGCCACAAGAGCAGGTAAAATCAAACAAACCACAACATTGCTTCTATTTTATTAGTGGTCTTGTAAAAATCATCATTGCTATCCATTTGTCTGAGCCATTAACACCCCTTTTAGGAGCCTCCCTGAGACTGACTAATCTTGTGGTCTGGCAACCTGGAGACGGTCTTGACAGTAGGATGTTCTCATCAAAGTGGATTTTCCGGATTACCAGCAGTTCCTGGTTGGAGGGCCACAGCCTCTCCTCTGCGGGTGTGGATAAGAAGCTGGTAAGTGCCTCTCCTCTGAGATGAACAGTGACGTCTCATTCTGGGCTTGGGAATAGTTGACAAGGAGATTTTCCATGGCAACACAGGAAGCCTGATTCTCAACGTCAATTTCAGCATCCTTGGGAATCAGAGACCGCAGGCAGCCTCCACAAACCGTATGGCCATTGAGAGCTTTGTGGCAGTGAGTTCTGTAGTATAGGTTCCTGGATAAGCCATCTTTCCCAAGTCCATTGTGGACCCCCAGTCATGGCGTAGCAGACAAGAGGATGCTAGCATGCATAAAGCAATAATGTAATTCTGGCAATGGCTATGGTGTGTTATGGTATGTTACCATATGGTGTGATAGCCATGACCTTGTTTGCATGGTCATAGCGACGTGGTTGTCATTTATGGAGGCCGTGATACCTGTGACTTATGTTGATTGTAATGCTGAGATGCTGGAAATTGTTGTGTTGAGTGTGCCAATCTTTGCAATGTCGGGTTTTATAGAGGCTGCGATGTTGTGTCCTAATGCTGGTGGGCTCTGATAACATCGTGGCAAATATTATGTTGTTATACTCTGTGTTAGCAGTGTCAGGGGAATCATTCCAGTTCTGTCTGAATAGTACAACTTACTGCTTCTCAGACTTTTTTCATTTTAAATTTTAGAGACAGGCTGTATTGCTCAGGCTGGAGTACAGTGGCACCATCATAGCTCACTGCAGCTTCCATCTCCTGGTCTCAAGGGATCCTCCTGCCTCAGCCTCTCGAGTAGCTGGGACTACAGGTGCATGCCACCACACCTGGCTAATATGAAAATTTTTTGTAGAGACAAGGTCTTGCTATGTTGCCTAGGCTGGTTTCAAATTCCTGGCCTCAAGCGACCCTCCTGCCTCTGCCTCCCAAAGTGCTGGGAGTACAGGCATGAGCAACCATACTTGGCCATTCTCATACTTGAAGGTGCATTCCAGTGACCTGGGAATCTTATTAAGTTGTAGCTTCTTATTCAGCAGGTCTAGCATAACGGGGGAGAGCCTGCATTTTCAACAAGCTCCTAGTGAGGCCAAAGCTGTTGGCCTACAGACCCCACTTGGAGAAGCACGGCTTGTTTAGACCAGTGCTACCCAAAAGAACTTTCTGCAATGATGGAAATATTCCATTTCTGCCCTGCCCAGTATGGTAGCCACTAGCCACACGGGGCTCTGAAGCACTTGAGATGAAGCTGGTGAGGCTGAGGAACTGACTTTCAAGTTTTGTTTACTCTTTACTACTTTAAATTTAAATAGCCACACACAGTGGCTGTCTTATTGGACAGTACAGCTCTAGACTTTCTAGAGATTCTCAAACTTTAGCATGTGTCAGAATCACCTAGAAGTCTTCTTAAAATACAGACTGGGGCCGGGCGTGGTGGCTCACACCTGTAATCCCAGCGCTTTGGGAGGCTGAGGTGGGTGGACCATCTGAGGGTGAGAGTTGAGACCAGCCTGACCAACATGGAGAAATCCTGTTTCTACTAAAAATACAAAATTAGCCTGGCCTGGTGGCGCATGTCTGTAATCCCAGCTACTCGGGAGGCTGAGGCAGGAGAATCACTTGAACCCGGGAGGCAGAGGTTGTGGTGAGCTGAGATGGCGCCATTGTACTCCAGCCTGGGCAACAAGAGCGAAACTCTGTCTCAAAACAAAACAAAACAAACAACAAAAAAACTCAGACTCCTGGGCTCCATCCCCAGGGAGGTCCGAATCGGGGTCTGAGAATTTGCATCTCTATCTTTTTTTTCAGTTTAAATTTTTATTTTTTGTTTGTAGGTGGGATCTTACTCTGTTGCCCAGGCTGGAGTGCAGATGGAATGATCATGGCTCACTGCAGCCTCAAATTCCTGGGCTCAAGTAATTCTCCCACCTGGGCCTCCTGAGCAGCTGGAACTACAGGCCTGCAGCACCACACCTGGCTAGCTTTTTTGTTGAATTTTTTTGTTTTTAACATTTTTATTTTGCAGAGACTGGGTCTCACTTTGTTGCCCAGGTTGGTCTTAAACTCCTGGCCTCAAGTTATCTTCCTGCCTTGGCCTCCCAAAGTGCTGGGATTACTGGGGGCCAGAATTTGCATCTCTAATGGGTTCCCAGGTGATGCTGACGCTGTGGGTCTGAGAACCATGTCACCTGGTAATCTCCCCATCCCTGAGCACACCTGAATACTGGCTGCAGGAGGACAAAATTATGGTTTGATATGAACTTACCTCTAACAACAGGATATGAGCTGGATTCCACTGAGGAAGAGTTTGTGGAAGGTTCAGGAAGGACCATTATTTTGAAACAAAGTAGAGAGAGTGCTAATTAAGGCTGGTCTCTGTAAACTCACAGACACAAAAGCTCCTAGCAGGAAGGGACCTTCGAGGCCATCTGGTTTGCATTCCCAGTTTACAGATGGAGAAACTGAGGTCCAGCCAAGAGTAGTGGTGTGAAAGGTGGCGGTGAAAGGTGCCACCTGCCCCCCGCATAGAACTTGAATTTCCAGATTCCTCACCAAGGGTGGGCGCTGCTATTCCACGCTGCCTTTGCACTGGACCGGAGATGAGATACAGACTCTGCTTGGAGAAGCAAGGCTCTTCCAGACCAGCACTACCCAAAAGAAACTTCCGCACAGGACAGGATGGGACAGGGTGGCATAGGAGGGCTGGAGGTGACACTCAGACTTTGCAGGTGTCACATGCAGAGTAAGGACTCACTTCAGGGATGAGGCAGAGTCTCCGATGCCCAATTCTCCACCACAAAAAAGAGAAGCTGGTAGCTGTGGATGCCACCTTGGGTCCAGTCCTCACCACCCAGAGGCTCCAACCCTGTGATTTTTCTCCTCCTTTCCTATCTCTGGGTGATTTGATTGACAGTTAGCAGCTTTGATTTAAAAAGAAAAAAAAAAAAACAACAGAGACCTGGGGAAAGATGGAAACATTTGATGGAAATGTTCTTTTGAGGGTCTTATGTAACATTTCAATAATCTATGCTGCCCCTGTTCCCCATGCTGAACATGCATGGACAGGTATACCATGGTGACATGAAATTGCTGCCATTGATCAAACACCTGCCATGTGCCAGACATGGGATCAAGTCCTTTATATTCCCGAACTCATTAAAACTTCACAAAAAGCCTATGAGGTAGATGTTGTTATCTTTTTTTAAAAAAGATGGAGAAATGAAGGCCCAGAATGATGAAATAGCCAGCTCAGGTCATGTAGCTGGTAAATGGAAGGATGAAGACTTGAATACAGTCTGCCTGGTGCCAAATTCTGGGTGTTTTTAAAATTGTGCCAAGAGGGTGTACCCTGGGAGGTGCCATGAGCTTTTCATCTTGCCTTTGTGGGGCTGGGGCTTCTGCACATTGCTGTTCTCCAGACATGGCCCCTGTCTGTCCCAGTCCTGCCTAGCACCCAGGAATGAAGGCAAGACACCAGAAGATTGGACCTCAGCCCATTCCTGAGGCATTGAGTCACATGTGGTGTGCGTCAGAACGATTTTGGTTATAAGTCATAGAGACCTGAATTGAAAGAAAAAGAGATAGTGACTGGCTCATGCCCTAGGGAAGCTCAAGGGAGAGGAATATGGTTTTCAAGTACGGTTCAATCTAGGGTTTCATCGACTAATCATCAGGACTTACTTTTTCATTTCCTGGTTCTTTTTCTCTGGGTGGTTTTCATTCTGAGACAGACTTTCTCCCCATGCATTGTCAAGAATGACCTCCAACAGCTATTGACCTACATTGTCCTTGAAGCTGGGTAATCCCAGTGAAAGAGTGCACCCCCCACCTTGATATGGTTTGGATCTGTGTCCCCACCCTAATCTCATGTTGAAATGTAATCCCCAGAGCTGGAGGTGAGGCCTGGAGGGAGGTGATTGGATCACAGGGGTGGGTTTCTCATGAATGGGTTGGCACCACCCTTGGTGCTATTCTTGTGATAGGGAGTGAGTGAGTTTTCATGAGATCCGCTTGTTTAAAAGTGTGTAGCACCTTCTCCTCCCAACCTGGCTGCTCCAGCCGTGTGACATCATGGCTCCCTCTTTGACTTACGCCATGATTGTAAGTTTACTGAGACCTTCCGGAAACTGAGCAGATGCCAGAATCATGTTTCCTGTACAGCCTGCAGAACTGTGAACCAATTAAACCTCTTTTCTTTATAAATCATCCAGTCTCAGGTATTTATAGCAATCTGGGAATGGACTAATACACCCTACCACCCCCACCACCAGCTCTAGCCAAAATCCCAGGAATGGCTCTCATTGGTTCAGCTTGGTTCACGTGACCCTCCACTGACCAATTATTGCAGCAAGGGGATGGAATAGTCTAATTATGTAGATCCAAATCTCACAACTGTCCCTAAATATGCAGATGGGATCTGTCCCATCTGGGTGCTTTTTTTTTTTTTTTTTGAAATAGAGTTTCTTTCTGTCACCCAGGCTGGAGTGCAATGGTGCGGTCTCTGCTCACTGCGATCTCCACCTCCTGGGTTCCAGCGATTCTCCCACCTCAGCCTCCCGAGTAGCTGGGTTTACAGGTGACTGCCGCTATGCCCAGCTAATTTTTTAATTTTATTTTTAGTAGAGATGGAGTTTCACCATGTTGGCCAGGCTGGTCTTGAACTCCTGACCTCAAGTGATCCACCTGCCTCAGCCTCTGAAAGTGCTGGGATTACAGTTGTGAGCCACTGTGCCTGGCCTCATGGGTGCATCTTTGAAAGCAGGATATATTCTATTATCAGAAGAAAGCATAATTTTAAAAAAAACCCTGCAGCTACGACCATCTGCTAAACTGGTCTACACAGTACATTGCATACACCTTCCCTGCCAATGGAGTAGTCTAAAACTAGATTGTCTTATGGATGGTGCTAATTCTGGATGATTTTTGAACATCAGCTCCCTATTTAACTCTTGTTATGGACTGCGGGTTTGTGTTCCTCCAAAACCCATATGTTGAAGCACTAACTCCCAATGTCACGGTATTTGCACATAGACTTTTTGGGAGACCTTAGGTTCAGATAAGGTCATGAGGGTGGGGCTCCCATGATGGAATTAGTGTCCTTATAAGAATAGGAAGAGACCCAGAGCCTTCTCTCTCTGCCATGTGAGGACACACTGAGAAGGTGGCCATCTACAAAGCCAGGAAGAGAGCCTTCACCTGAACCCACCATTGACCACTGAACTAGAACTTCCCAGCTTCCAGAGCTATGAGAAATGAATGAATGTTGTTTTAGCCACCCAATCTAGAAATTTACAAATTAGGCAGCCTGTGGTATTTTGTTAGGGCAGCCTGGGCTGAGTAACGAAAGCCCCCTAACTATACTGTGCATCCTTTTAACACCAACACCAGCCTGATCCCACCAGGTCTGAGCTTGCTGCACCCCATGGAGCTGGTCACATGGACTGTGGGCTCCTGGTGGAGTGGGGAGAATCTTAATCTCCTAGCTTCCTGGCTTCTCCTCTAGGTGCCCTTCATAGCCGTTACTCTTTTTTATTTTTTTTAACTTTTAAGTTGAGGGGTACAAGTGCAGATTTGTTACATAGGTAAACTTGTGTTATGGGTGTTTCTTGTACAGATTATTTTGTCACCCAGGTATTAAGCCTAGTATACATTAGTTATTTTTCCTGATCCTCTCCCTCCTCCCAACCTCCACCCTCCAGTAGGCCTCAGTGTGTGTTGTTCCCCTCTATATGTCCATGTGTTCTCATCATTTAGTTCCTACTTATAAGTGAGAACATGCAGTATTTGGTTTTCTGTTCTTGTGTTAGTTTGCTAAGGATAATGGCCTCCAGCTCCATCCATGTTCCTGCAAAGGACATGATCTCATTCTGTTTTATGGTTGCATAGTATTCCATGATGTATATGTACCACATTTTCTTTATCCAGTCTATCACTGATGGGTTGATTCCATGTCTTTGCTATTGTGAATAGTGCTGCAATGGATGTACGTGTGCACGTGTCTTTATGGTAGAATGATCTATATTCCTTTGGGTATATACCTAGTAATGAGATTGCTGGGTCCAATAGTATTTCTGTCTTTAGGTCTTTGAGGAATCACCACACCGTCCACAATGGCTGAACTAATTTACACTCCCACCAACAGTGTATAAGCATTCCTTTTTCTCTACAACCTCACCAGCATCTGTTATTTTTTGACTTTTTAGTAATAGTCAGTTTTGACTGGTGTGAGATGGTATCTCATTGTGGTTTTGATTTGCATTTCTCTAATGATCAGTGATGTTGAGATTTTTTTTTCACATGATTATTGGCCGCTTGTGGCTGTCACCCTTACTCTGCCACTCTCCCGACTCCATTATCCCCTGAGTCTGTCCAGCAAGTGAGACCATTTCCAGCCATACATTATCAGGGAGATGGTCATTTAACAAACCAGTTCTTTTTTTCTTTTCTCTTCTTTTCTTTTCTTTTCTTTCTCTCTTTTTTTTTTTTTTTGAGACAGAGTCTCACTGTGTCACCTAGGCTGGAGTGCAGAGGCACAATGTCAGCTCACTTTAACCTCCACTCACCTCATGTGTTCCAGCGCCTCTCGAGTAGCTGGGATTACAGGTGCATGCCACCACACCCAGCTAATTTTTGTATTTTTAGTAGAGACAGAGTTTCACCATATTGGGTCAGGCTGATCTTGGACTCTTGATCTCAGATGATCCACCTGCCTCAGCCTCCCAAAGTGCTGGGATTACAGGCGTGAGCCACCGTGCCCGGCCCAGTCCTTCACTTTTTAAAGCACCTGGGTAACATCTGGTTCCTTGAATGTATCCCTGTGTTGTTCAGAAGCAGGAAGTGGCTACTCTGCTCTGGAAGATCCAGAACTTGGCAATCTATTCGTTTGTTCCTGCATTTGCTTGTTTTTCCAAGCAGGGATTACCCTGGGCCCTGCCAGCCTGCCAGATGGCATGGCCCCACTGGGGACAAGCCAGACTTCCTGATGATTTTTTGGATCTTAGCTCTTGGTGTGCTCCGCCACCGAGACCAACCTCTGTGATGAGGTTCCGGAACCCTAGGCCTGCCCTAATACCTGCTCACACTCTTCCTTTCTTCTTCCTCTCCTCTGATCAGCATGACCTTGGTCCTGTGTGCCCTGATGCAAACTGCCCTGTTTTAGGATGAGGATTAGCAGCCCATGGGGAATGCAAAAGAAGTGAAGACTCGACCAGGAAAGAATCAGCAAGAAAGCACACCAAGCCCCCAATTCGGTGGTCTCAATAGGAAGAAAGAAAGGGATATTGGGAAATGTCAGGTAAGTTAGGACAGGATCCTTGGGAAAAGGGCTCTCTTGGGAATCTTAACAATATGTACATTATATGCATTTAAGTGTCTTATTGAAAGGAAGAGGCTTTCCATCAATGCACCTAGAGCTCTAATTCTTTGACTCTCTCCAACTGCGTAGTTGAAAGTGCTTGGGTATCTTAAGTTTAGCCCTCTGACAGCCTTTTTTTTTTTTTTAAGATGGAGTCTTGCACTGTTGCCCAGGCTGGAGTGCAGTGGCATGATCTTGGCTCACTGCAACCTCTGCTTCCCGGGCTCAAGCAATTTTCCTACCTCAGCCTCTGGAGTAGCTGGGATTACAGGTGCCTGCCACCATGCCCAGCTCATTTTTGTATTTTTAGTAGAGACAGGGTCTCGCCATGTTGGCCAGGCTGGTCTCAAACTCTTTAGTTCAAGTGATCCGCTTGCCTCGGCCTCCCAATGTGTTAGGGTTATAGGCGTAAACCACCGCTTCTGGCTCCTCCTGACATATTTTAAGTTCTGCGTAAAGCAAACTTGCCCACCCTGTGGCCCACAGGTCATATGAGGCCCAGGATGGCTTTGAATGTGGCCCAACACAAATTCATGAACTTTCTCAAAACATTATGAGGTTTGTCTTTGCAATTTTTAATTTTTTTTTAGCTCATTACCTATTGTTAGTGTTAATGTATTTTACGTGTGGCCCAAGACAATCCTTCTTCTTCCAGTGTGGCGGAGGGAAGTCAAAAGATTAGACACCCCTGACCTAAAGGTTTCTCCCTCCACAGTGAACTAACCAACTTGGATGTGTAAACAGACACTTACTCTTTGTCAATCACTGAGTTTTGGCCAATCAGAGGCGGCCACCTGTTCAAACCAGGTTCTAATAGGGCAAACCCTGAGCTGTAACCAATCAGCTGTTTCTGCACCTCACTTCCATTTTCGAGACCTTACTTGCCTTTTTCTGTCCATAAATCTTTTCCTGCCATGTGGCTGATCAGGGGAGCTGCTGGATTTGCAATCGTTCTTTGCTTGATTAAACTCTGTTTAGGCTGGGTGTCGTGGCTCAGGCCTGTAATCCCAGCACTTTGGGAGGCTGAGGAGGGCAGATCATGAGGTCAGGAGTTCAAGACCAGCCTGATCAACATGGTGAAACCCCGTCTTTTCGAGACCAGCCTGATCAACGTGGTGAAACCCTGTCTTTACTAAAAAAAAAAAAAAAAAAAAAAAAATTAGCTGGGCATGGTGGCATGGACCTGTAATCCCAGCTACTCAGGAGGCTGAGGCAGAAGAATCACTTGAACCTGGGAGGCAGAGGTTGCAGTGAGCTGAGATTGCACCACTGCACTCCAGCCTGGGCGACAGAGCGAGACTCCATCTCAAGAAAACCAAAAACCAAAAAACTTTGTTTAATGTAATTTGTCAAAAGTTTTTTTTTTTTTTTTTTGTAAGTGTCTCTACCCAGATGAGGCAAAATGTCTCCTCTGTGCCAGGCATGAAGCTGCACATGTTTCATCCTGTTGACTTTAGTTCTCATTGTCATGTTATCCAAAAAGTTCGAACAACCGTTAAGTGGCAGAGATGGGATTTGAACTCAGGTCTTCCTGATTCCCAAGGCAAAGATGACATTTTCACAAACACCATGATGGAGGAAGACCTTGAGGGACCCAGGACAAGGAAGGCTTGGGGACATGAGTCATTCACTGAGTATGACAGAAGGAGGAAGCATTTAGGCAAAGACGTGGAGGTCAGTTGAGAGGCGACCCCCATGGAGCTGCCACAGTGGGTAGGTTGAGACGGGAGGTGAGAGGTGGGCGCTTGGGTCTGGGACTAGGGAGTTTTGATTTGATACAAAGGGCTGGGTTTCAGGGAGCCTGGGAAGGTTCCTGAAAAGAAAATGCTGGGTCAGAAATGACACTTGAGAAAGATTGTCATTTGCCATTGGGTGCAAGGCAGTGCTTCAGCGAAAGGAAAGGGCAGGGAGATGTGTTAAGAGGAAATTCTGGGCCGGGCGCGATGGCTCACGCTTGTAATCCCAGCACTTTGGGAAGCTGAGGCGGTGGATCATTTGAGATCAGGAGTTCCAGACCAGCCTGGCCAACGTGGTGAAACCCCGTCTCTACTAAAAATACAAAAATTAGCCAGGCATGGTGGTGGGCACCTGTAATCCCGGCTACTCAGGAGGCTGAGGCAGGAGAATCGCTTGAACCTGAGAGGTGGAGGTTGCAGTGAGCAGAGATCGTGCCACTGCACTCCATCCTGGGCAACAGAGTGAGACTCTGTCTCAAAAAAAAAAAAAAAAAAAAAGAAGAGAAATTTTGTGTGCCGTGTTGATTCTCTGATGAGTCCTGAGTTTACTGACATAGAAAAGTGGCTTTGTCCTTAGCCTCCTTCTTGTTGGTCTCTGGGAGGGGCCTGGAGACCCCAAAGACAGCACGTTCCCTTTTCCCTCTGACTAAGGGGACAGTGGTAGTTGGGCCACACATTTCTTTGATTTTGCCTGGAAAACAGGGAAAAGTCCTTGCGGGCCTGGCTGTGCTTCTGCACAAGTATTTATGAGCTGTGAGACTGAAGATCGCAAGGCTTGTATATTTTGCTTTTTACAAAAGCCAATAACTAAAGAAAATGTTTCTCCATCAGAGAAACTGCAAAGATCCTAGAGAAGAACGCACTAAAACTTATGGAAAGGCATCATTGCACACATCTTGAATATAGGCACCAGAGAATGTCCTGAAGCCAGGCGGGCCCCTTCACAGTTTAAGGATTTCTTTGTTTTTCTTCATCGCTCGCAATCAAATGCAGCACTGAAGCTGTTAGGCATTTGGCTGTGGCCATCTGCAGGGCAGGCTTGCCAGCCAGATTCCTTTTCATCCAGAGGAGAAGGCTTACAGAGGTGGGAACAACTGAAAACATCTCCTCATTTAAAAACATAAAAATGTCAAACCTCCCTGCTGCCGTTGAGGGGCAAGTTGGCTTCACGATCCTCTGCACTGAGCATAAGGGAGTTATTTAGGGCAATTACGCAGAAAGGCGGAGAGTGGTGATATCCCAGGAGCCTGGGCCTGCAGTTACTCGTTGGATTGAGTTGGCTGAGTTAGTTGAGCTTGCCGAGCCTCACTTTTATCATCCATTAATTGGGATAATATTTGCCCAGACTGTTTCACAGGGCCGTTGAGAAGATCAAAGGAGATTATGTTGGAATATGGGAGTCAGTGTATGTGTGTGTGGGTGTATATGTGTGTTTGTGTGTATTCACATTCTTGCTTTAAAGAGAGGATGGGCTGGGCACAGTGGCTCATGCCTCTAATCTCAGCACTTTGGGAGTCTGAGGCAGGAGGATCACTCAAGGCCAGGAGTTTGAGACCTGCCTGGGCAACATAACAAGACCCCATCTCTTAAAAAAAAATTAGCTAGGCATGGTGGTGCTTGCCTGTAATCCCAACACTTTGGGAGTTTGAGGCAGAGGATAGCTTGAAGCGAGGAGACTGAGGTTGCAGTGAGCTATGATGGTGTCACTGCCCTCCAGCCTGGAAGACAGAGCAAGACCCTGTCTCTAAAAAGTAAATAAATAAAGAGAGAGGATTTCTGTTTTCACCAGGAATTGACTTCCTCTCAAGGGAGACGGGAGGCTTGTCTGCTGGGCCAGGGCCTGGCAGCCATGCGTGGAGGTTTCTCAGCGAGTCCGTGAGTGCTCAGTGTGCACTCTCTGCTCCAGCCCCACCAGCCAGATGGATCCTGCCAGCCCTAGTGGACATCATCACACAGCCGGCCGTGAGACTCCTAGGATGTGGGGTCTGCAGACCGTAGCAAGCCTTCGTGTGATGATCCCAAGGTGGAAGGTGGAAGGCTCCCTGTTCCCCTGTGTCTTGGAGGTGACTGGGCACTTGCCTAGCATGTGTTCTATAGCTTCTTAAAAATTTTATTTTATTTTAAGTTCCAGGATCCATGTGCAGAACGTGCAGGTATATTACATAGGTGTACGTGTGCCATGGTGGTTTGCAGTACCTATCAACCCATTACTTAGGTTTTAAGCCCTGCATGCATTGCTATTGGTCCTGATGCTCTCCTTCCCATTGTCCCCCACCGACAGGCCCTGGTGTGTGATGTTCCCCTCCCTGGGTCTGTGTGTTCTCATCGTTCAGCTCCCACTTATGAGTGAGAACATGCAGTGCTTGGTTTTCTGTTCTGTGTTAGTTTGCTGAGGATAATGGCTTCCAGCTTCATCCATGTCGCTGCAAAGGACATGATCTCATTCCTTTTTTATGGCTGCATAGTATTCCATGGTATATATGTACCACATTTTCTTTATCCAGTCTATCACTGATGGGCATTTGAGTTGGTTCCCTGTCTTTGCTATTGTGAATAGTGCCTACAGCTATTTTTGGCTCCCGGTTGGATGTGGTCTCTGCGTGGAGAGAACCATTGAGTCTCGGGCCCAGAAAATGCTACAAGGACAGAACTTATTTCTCACGATTTTTTACTGGATTAAAACTGAGGACCAATTTCTGGCAAAATTTGTGAACATTGAAAAGTGTGTCACTGGGCTCCTGGCTGCCTCTCCCTGCAGTCACATTTTCTACTTCCCTCCACTGCATTGAAACTCTGATTTCCAGAAAGACCTCAGTGCTAGTCATCTATACTTTAAAGAGAATTTGTGTTCATTCATCTCGTGCCCCCAGTGGATTTGCATTTAAAGCTGGATGTTAATTGTGGAAAGAAAGCTTCAATTACCCTTTAGAAAGATTTTATTGAGAGAGGGCAGCAGGAAGGATTTCCTGACATCTCTGATATTTTACTCCCTAAATTGCCCTCTCTGCTTCCTTAATGGAAAACCAGCACCATCCACTGTCCCTCAGAATGCAAGGGCTTGATCCTGACACTCCTCTTGTGGCCTGCTCAATACCCTTTTAAAGACTGCTTTTCAAAAAACAAACAACCCCATTAAAAAGTGGGCAAAGGACACGAACAGACACTTTTCAAAAGAAGATATACATGCGGCCAACAAACATAGCAAAAATGCTGAACATCACTAACCAGTAGATAAATGCAAACCAAAACCACAATGAGATAGCATTTCACACCAGTCAGAATGACTGTCATTGAAAAGTCAAGACTAGGTGCCTTGGCTCACACCTGTAATTCCAGTACTTTGGGAGGCCAAGGCAAGGGAATGGTTTGAGCCCAGGAGTTCGAGACCAGCCTGGGCAACATGGTGAGACCTTGTCTCTACCAAAAATATAAAAATTAGCCAGGTGTGGTAGCACATGCTTGTGATCCCAGCTACTTGGGAGGCTGAGGTGGGAGGATTGTTTGAAACTGGGAGGTCAAAGCTGCGGTGAGCTGTGACTGTCACTGTACTCCAGTCTGGGCAACAAAGCGAGACCCTGTCTCAAAAAAAAAAAATACAAAAAAACAAAAAACAAAGCAAAACTGGAAAAATAATATGTTGGATCAGGCGCAGTGGCTCACTCCTGTAATCCCAGCAGTTTGGGAGGCTGAGGCGGGTGGATCACCTGAGGTCAGGAGTTTGAGACCAGCCTGCCCAACATGGCGAAACCCCATCTCTACTAAAAATACAAAAAATTAGCCGGGTGTGGTGGCGGGTGCCTGTAATCCCAGCTACTCAGGAGGCTGAGGCAGGAGAATTGCTTGAACCTGGGAGGCAGAGGTTGCGGTGAGCCAAGATCGCGCCACTGCACTCCAGCCTGGGCAACAAGAGTGAAACTCCGTCTCAAAAACAAAAAACAAAAAACATGTTGGTGAGGCTGTAGAGAGAAGGGAACGTGTATACACTAATGGTAGGAATGTAAATTAGTTCAGCCATGGTATAAAACAGTTTGATTAAATAATTTAAAATAGAACTACTATTCAATTCAGAAATCCCATTACTGGGTGTATACTTAAAGGCATCTAAGTCATTCTACTGTAAAGACACATGTGTGTGGATGTTCATCACAGCACTATTCACAGAAGCAAAGACACGGAATCAGTGTAAATGCCCATTAATGATAGAATGGATAAAGAAAATGTGGTCCATATAAATCATAGAATACTATGCAGCCATAAAAACTAAGGAGATCTTGTCCTTTGCGGGAATATGGATGGAGCTGGAGGCCGCTATCCTAAGTGAACTAATGCAAGAACAAAACACCAAATACCGCATGTTCTCTCTTGTAAGTGGGAGCTAAACATCGAGTACACATAGACACAAAGAAAAGAACAACAGACACTGGGGCCTACTTGAGGATGGAGGGTGGGAGAAGGGTGAGGATGAAAAGACTATCCATTGAGTACTATGCATATTATCTGGGTGACAAAATAATCTCTGTACCAAACTTCCATAACATGCAATTTACCCATATGACAAACCTGCACATATACTCCCTGAACCTAAAATAAAACTTAAAAAAGGACTGTTCTCAATTTTAAGGATGGGGTAATAGTTGACAATTTCAGTGTCTGTCTAAGTGAGTCTTTAGGATTCATTTGTGTGATCTACTGATCCCGAAACAAGAATATCATGGTAGCACAAAAGCCTCTAAATGGTTGAAAGTAAAAGAAAAGAAAAAGGTATAATTAGTTTATCCAGAATTGTTCTGTTAAGAAAAATGGAGCATAGACTTTGTTGAAACACCCAGTTTAACAGAAATATCCTACATTTATTGAGGTCTTCTACTGTGCCAGGCCCCTGGGCTGAGAACTTTGCGTTTAAGTCTGATGTCCACTCTTTGCAAGGAATACTATTGTCGTATTTGTTTTTCAGATAAAGAAACTAAGGGTTAGAAAGATAAGTAACTTGCCCAAGTCCACCCAGTTGGTAAGAAGTCAGAGGTGGGGATTATCCACCAGCCATCTGTGAGGTTCTCTTCTTGCATTGCTGATGTGCCAGTTGACAAGATGTTTGTCTGTGAGTAAGAGAAAAATCCACTACAATAGCGTAACCATGCAAGAGTTTGTTTTCCCCACATAACCAGAAACTCATGAGCGAGCAATCTGTGGCTAGTTCAGGTCCTTCTCTAATTCTGCTCCATCTTCCTTAGCATGTGTCTTCCATCCTCAGGGTCACAAAGTAGCTGCTGCACTGCACTGCTTTGCACCTGCATTCCAGGCAGGAAGAAGGAGGAAGAGACAAAGGAATTTCTCCTTGCTGGGCTTTGCCTTTTCAATCTGAAAGGGTTGGTTTCTCTACTAAATTTCTGTTTATATCTCCTTGTCCAAAACTCTGTCATTTCTAACTGAAAAGGAGACTGGAGATTGCATATTTTAGTTTTCCTAAATAGAAGAAGGGGAGAAACACAGGGCTTGGAATAGTTGGGGAAAGCAATCTACAGTTTTTCCTTAGTTTGTTTGTTTTTTTTTTTTTTTTTTTTGAGTCAGAGTCTCACTGTGACACCCAGGCTGGAGTGCAGTGACATGATCTCGGCTCACTAAAATCTCCACCTCCCAGGTTCAAGCAATTCTCCTGCCTCAGCCTCCTGAGTAGCTGGGATTACAGGCACCTGCCACCACGCCCGGTTAATTTTTAGTAGAGTTGGGGTTTCACCATGTTGGCCAGACCTCAAGTGATCCACCTGCCTCAGCCTCCCAAATTGATGGGATTACAGGCGTGAGCTGCTGCAATGGCCTTTTCTCAGCTTTTGACTTAAATGCTTTGCTCCAAAGGTTACTGGTGGGCATGGCTAGGGCTGTGCCATAATCTTCCCTAGAGAGAGAATCCCTCTACATAACCATATTGTACTAAATAAAACTCCTGCTTCCTCAGCCCCTCCCAAGTGGCAATCTTCCTGCCTCTACTCGTAGGCTCAGCCCTGCAGTTACCCGAATCAGCCCCAGAACACCAGAGTGTCCCACCATTGGTCTCGTGGGAGCTTAAGGTTGCATGGATCTTCTCAAATTTAGTGTTTCTTGACCTCTGATCCATGTCAGTCCAGCTAGGATCACTGACTTGTTTGACTGTGGCAGTCAGAAGTCCTCTTTGGGGCTTGCTAGTTGCTGTGGTCACCTTGCAAAGGTGAGATGGCTACTCCCTGCCCCCAGAATTTGGCTTATATATTATCAAGGCTGATGATGCCACACACACACTAAGAGAGTATGAGAGGATTTATTACTCAGGTAATAAGGCTTTCTGGAGGGAACAGTGTATGCTCTCAAGCTGGTCTGGCAATGGCATGAGAGAGCAGGAAGAGAAGACTGTCTTGGGGTGTTGTGGTAGTGTCATAGTCAGCTCAGGCAGCCATAATAGGATATCATAGACTGAGTGGCTTAAACAATAAAAATTTACATAGTTCTGGAGCCCGGGAAGTCCAAGATCAGGGTGTTAGCATGGCCAGATTCTGGTGAAGGCTCTCTTCTTGGCTTGTGGGCAGCTACCTTCCTGCTGTGTCCTCATAAGACAGAGAGAGAGAGAGGCAGCAAGCAAGCTCTGTGGTGTCTTCTTATAAAGACATTAATCTCATCATGGGGACCCCATCCTTATGACCTCATCTAAATGTAATCATCTCCCAAACAGCCGCATCTCCGAATACCATCCCATTGGAAGTTACGCCTTCGGCATATGGATTTTGGAGGGCAGAATTCGGTTCATAGCAGGTGGCCTAGAGGTCAGGGCCCACAGTGAGAGTTCCCATGCACATGGGGGTGGAGGCTTGTATGACTTAAACTTCCCACCTATGCCAACTCAGGGAGAGCCCAGGCTTTCTCATCATCTTGCTGAGATGTGGGCAGAAGGGGAAGGAGACGTACTGAGACTTGAAAGCTATCATCAGTCAAACATTAAAAGTGGAGTCAGCCTCGATTACACCAGTCCTCTCCCTTGGGCTTCCCTCATGTGCCCAGTCTGTGTCCTGATGCCTGGGACTGTGAAGTTGCTCTCTGTCAACATTGAGTGTCATCTGCTACTCATCAGTGTTCTGCCCCCTGCATGGGCTTCCTTGGACCTCCATGCACTCCTGAACTATGCTTTAGTTTGCTATGGTCCTGGGCCCTGTCTACAGAACCCAGGTTAACTCTCCCAGAGCCAGTCATTCTACAACTGATTTGACTCTTCTCCTTTTCTTCCAGCTGTGTTGTGAGACCCCAGCATAATGCAGAACCCCATGTGGTCAAAGCTTTTGGGGTGAATACCTATTTAACGGATTGTGATCATGGGGTGGGTGGTAATCTGCTACCTCTGTGACTTTTAGCCCTGGCCCCTCCACGAGACCTACAGCTATTTATGCCCAGAGAGAAATGGAAATACTTCATTACCCTCATCCTCATCAGAGATTTCCTGGACATCTCTTGGCAACCCTAATCCATAGCACAGCCTGGACACTCAAGGAGATAGGTGGGGTCCCCTCCCTGAAGGGACTTATGGTCAGATTGGGAGGCAAGATTCACATATGCAAAGAAATATGGAAAAAAAGCAGGAAATAGGTACCAAATAACTGGGACAAAGTAATGATTTCAAGAGATCATTGAGGGTTGGCACAATAAGTGAGGCTTCCTGGGAGAGATGGGCACTTGAGCCAAGCCGTGGGAGGGTGAGATATTGATAAGTATGTGTGTGAGAGCAGTTGTTAGATGCCTTCTGTCCCATGTGTAGACTCCTGTTAGTGATCATGGAGGGGAGTTTGATAGTATGAGCCTGTAATATTCAGAATTCTTGGCCAGGTACAGCGTGGCTCATGCCTATAATTCCAGCACTTTGGAAGGCCGAGGTGGGAGGATCACATGAGCTCAGGAGTTTGAGACCAGTGTGGGCAGCATAGCAAGATTCCATCTCTGCTAAAAAAAAAAAAAAAAAATTAGCCTGATGTGGTGGTGCACACCTGTGGCCCCAGCTACTCGGAAGGCTGAAGCAGGAGGATCGCTTGAGACCGGGAGATCAAGGCTGCAGTGATCTACGAAGGCATCATTTCACTCCAGCCTAGGTGAAGAGCAAGACCCTGTACCTAAATCAATCAATCAATCAATAAATTAATTAATAAATCTCTAGAATGATTCTACTCACGGGAGAGCTTATTAGAACCACTAAGAAGGATAGAGAATAGGACTAAGATTGCTGATTCCTATTTTGTGAGCTCTTCTCCAGCGTCTTCAAACGTCTTCCTTAGCAGAAGGAGGAGAATGTTTTCTTAGGCCCTTATCCAAAATGCATAAGAGACAAGTAACTGTTTTATAAACCTAACATAAATGTTAAGTTCTTTCTCATATTTTCCACATGAACTAGTTTTAGACAGCTCATTTCAGTTCTTTGGGGCTCAGTTTACCCATTTGCCTAATGAGTCAGTGGCTATATGAACATCAGCAACTAATCATTGTGTATCATTGCAAATTGACAAGACAGTTCTCCTTGTACAAGCTTGTTTTCCTTACTCATCATAACTCTGTGGTGTGTACTCTTTTTTTTTGAGACAAGGTCTTGCTCTGTCACCCAGGCTGGAGTGCAGTGGCACGATCTCAGCTCACTGCAACCTCCACCTCCTGGGTTCAAGTGATTCTCAAGCCTCAGCCTCCTGAGTCACTGGGATTATAGGCAACTGCCACCACGCCTGAATAATTTTTGTATTTTTTAAAGTAGAGACGGGGTTTCACCATGTTGGCCAGGCTGGTCTCGAACTCCTGATCTCAAGTGATCTGCCTGTCTCCACCTCCCAAAGTGGTGGGATTATAGGCGTGAGCCACTGCACCCCAACTGGTGTGTGCTACTTTTTGTATTTTATGGGAAATATTTTTAAAAATGAAGTTCAGGAAAATTCGGCACTTTTTCTAAGATTGTGTGTGTGCGTGTGTGTGTGTGTATATAAATGTGCATAACTAAGAGTGATAACCTGAACTCAGCTCTTTTAGATATCTCCTAGAATCTTGTTGCCTCTCAAACTACAAAACAAAGACTCATACAATGCAAGCAAAGTGCATCACAGACCAAAAGCAAACCAAAACCCTTCAAGCTAAGAATTGGGGAAACACACCAGAAAATTCCTTGATAATGTCAGAGTGCTGTGCAAAAGTGGAGGGTTATTATTACGTTCTTTGTTTTGCAATAACTCAGCACAGGCAGAGGTCATGGTCAAGTTGACTGTGCATGGCTTACATGGTCCTCAACTTTCCCTTGAATACAACATCTCCATCCTCTGGATACTGGGGTCTTCTATCAGCTGGAGGGGCCTTGACTTGGTCTTTGAATGTTGATATGTTTTTGGATAAATACTCTCTCTCTCTCTTTCACACACATATACACACACACATACACACACACACACAGTACTTTCTCTTGTTGTTTGTATTGGCCTTCAAGTGCTTGGTTGCATTACATGGTGAGCTGGAACTCTTGATAAAGGAGTTCTGTACAGTGATGACAAGAATTGATTTCCAATTTCCTGCAGAATGACTCTATCTTTGCTAGTGACTCAGGCAATTTAGCTCATATTCCAGGCCTGCCTGGGGGTTATAGATCACACTGACAGCTCCCCAGTTATGCAGGAGGTGGATTTTGACAAGATGAGGAAAGGGACATTTTCAAAGAGTCTTGCACTGGGGATGGCCAGAAGGGAATGGCTGCCCCAGGGCTTTGGGCCATACGAGTGTCTTGTTGACAGTAGACATGTCTTTGCTGTCATGGGGATGCTGGTTCGTGGTCGGGCTTCCATTAGCTGCCCAGGCCAGCCCTTTTCCTCACCCCATAAACTGTCCAGTCCTGCTCAATCACAAGAACATTCTATTCCCCAGCCAAAAGACAGGGGGGATACATTTCCTTTAGTTTCCTCCTACAAAATACCCTTTAGACGGCATGAGTAGAGGGCAAAACAAAGTGTGCAATATGCATGTATTTAACAAGCTGCCTGGGGCTGGGTGAGGTGGCTCACGCCTGTAATCCCAGCAATTTGGGAGGCCGAGACAGGTGGATCATGAGGTCAGGAGATCAAGACCAACCTGGCTAACACAGTGAAACCCCGTCTCTACTAAAAATACAAAAAATTAGCCAGGTGTGGTGGCGGGAGCCTGTAGTCCCAGCTACTCAGGAGGCTGAGGCAGGAGAATGACGTGAACCCGGCAGGCGGAGCTTGGAGTGAGCCGAGATTGCAGCCACTGTACTCCACCCTGGGCGACAGAGCGAGGCTCCATCTCAAAAAAAAAAAAAAAAAAGAAAAGAAAAGAAAAAAGAAAGAAAAACAAGCTGCCTGGCCTGGTGGAAAGTGCATGGGAGAACTAAGTTGGTTTTGTTTTTAGTTTTCTCGTAGGTTCTTCCATGTACTGTTTGTGTGAACTTGGGCACATCATGTAGCCTTTCTGAGCTTCAGCTGATTCATCTGTTAATGGAGACAATTATATTACCTATGGGGTTGCTGGGGAGAGGGGGTTAGATGAAATAATTCATAAGAGCTCAAAATTAGTTGAATCAGAATCTGTTTTCTTGTTGGATTCTTCTCTTCATTTAACAACAAGCCCTGAGCCCTTATTTTGTTTCTGCTTGCATTAGGCCTTGTGGACACAACAGAAGTGTCTTAGCTCATTTGTGCTGCTATGATAAAATATCACAGACTGGGTAATTTACAAAAAATGGGAATTTATTTCTCATGGTTCTGGAGGCTGGGAAGTCCAAGACCAAGATGCTGGCAGGTTTAATGTCTGGTGAGGAATTGATTTCCATTTCCAAGAGGGCATCTGGTGGCTGCATCCCCAGGAGAGGAGAAATGCTGTGTTCCCACATGGCAGAAGGGTGAGAGAGTGCTCCCTTTAACCTTGAGCCCTTTTATAATAATCCATTCATGAGGGCAGAGCTCTAATGACTTAATTGTTTCCCCAGTGATTAATCACTTCCTCAGTGATTTTGAGAGATCATTGAGAGCTGGCCCAATAAGAGGGGCTTCCTGGGGAAGGTGAGCACTTGAACACCTCTTGGTACCACTACAATGGAGATTAAGTTTCAACACGTGAATATTGGAGGGAACACATTTAAGCCATAGTGAGAAGTGATGGAGAAACAAGGAATGCACACAAACAATTCAATGAGATGGCTTGTTAAACAATGGAACTGCTGTTCCTCTGTTCCCTGGCTGGGTGG
>NW_026652276.1:111912758-111923100 GCF_009828535.3 Hylobates moloch
GGTGGATCGCTTGAGCCCAGGATTTTGAGGCTGCAGTGAGCTAGGATCGTGCCACTATACTTCAGCCTGGACAACACAGTGACACCCTGCCTCTAAAATTAAAAATAAAGAAAAATATCCTAGTGCCCGTAGCCTGCAAATAGGATAGATGCTCAACAAATATTTCTTTTCTCTTCCTTTTTCTCTGTCCTCTTCTTTATTCACTTTCCTTTTTTGCCTCCAAGTTTCTTGGAAATCCACCATTGTTAGGCTGTATTGTGGGACCCAGTTCTTCACACTTCCTTATTTATATCCACTGTCTTTGCCATGCAATTTTGCGTGTCCCCTCAGGAAAATGGCAGAGCACACTTCCCTATCCCTTGACTTTGGGTTGAACCATGTGACTTGCTTTGGTTAACAGAATGAGGTGGAAGTGGTAGGGTCCCAGGTCCAAGCCTAGGCTTTAAGAGGTCTCAGAAATTCCCACATGCCCTCTTGTGTCTTTGTCATCACCATAAGAGCACACTGTAGACCAACCTGCTGGTCCATGAAAAAGACACACCCTACTTGAATCCAGCCTCGATCAGCCAGTCCCCAACCACCCCCAGGGAGCCTAACTGAGCCCAGCCAAGATCAGTCCATGTCAGCCAACCCCAAGCAGATCCACAGGTCTATGAGAATAAATTTTGATTTAATGAGAGGCTGTGGGTGGCCTGTTACTCAGCAATTCTGTGTCAAAAACTAGCTGGTACACATCACTCATTCTTCAAGATACAACTCAAGTACTACTTCATTTGGGTTAAAATCCAAGCTTTCCCTCTTCCTGGCTATGTTGCTTTGGGCAAGTGAATTAGCCTTAGTTTACTTCTCTCCAAAATGGAGATAATAACACCATAGTTATTGTTCTGAGACTTAGGGAAGATGACCATGGTAGATATTCAATAATTGTTTATTTCTGGCCAGGCTCAGTGGCTCAGGTCTGTAATCCCAGCACTTCAGGAGGCTGAGGCAGGTGGATCACTTGAGATTAGCAGTTTCAGACCAGCTTGGCCAAGATGGAAAAACACTGTCTCTACTTAAAACAAAGATTAGCCAGACGTGGTGGCCCATGCCTGTAATTCCAGCTATTCAGGAGACTGATGCAGGAGAATTGCTTGAACCCAGGAGGCAGAGGTTGCAGTGAGCCAAGATCACACCATTGCACTCCAACCTGGGCTACAGAACAAGACTCTGTCTCAATTTAAAAAGTAATAATAATAATAACTGTTTATTTCCTTTTCCTCATACTCCAGGAAGCCTTTCCAGAAATGCTGGAACAGAAGCAGTCACCTCTTTGTACACGATATTTCTTGCCTCCCTCTGTGAATAACACTTACTGCCAGGTCTGCTCCTGTCACCAGTCTGTGCAGGGATTCCCAAAAAGTGGTATCCATCAGAATCACCTGGACACAATTTTAAGCACACCAGTGAACAGTCTTTGCTCCAGTTCTGTCAAGTATTTATGTTTGTGAATAGATCAACAGATATTAGATGGATGTGCTATCAGAAAGGGGTCCTGATCCAGACTCCAAGAGAGGGTCCTTGTATCTCCCACAAGAAATAATTCAGGGCGAGTCCACAGTGCAAAGCAAAGCAAAAGTGGTGAAAGAACAAAGAGCTACTCTATAGACAGAGTAGGGCGTTCCCAAAAGTAAAAAGAAGAACATGTCCACCCTAGGTACAATACTTGTTTATATATAGGATAAAAATAGATAATGGGGAGATGTGCTCTGCTACAAGGGTTTGTGATAAAGGATTAATTTTCTTAATGACTATATTTTGCAAGAATCAATATTATTATCTTTAAAGCAAAATTAGGAATGTGTCTGTTCTCAAGATATCTGGATATCAGGACACTCCTAAGTCTGGGTCTGTTTAGTCAACATTATCAATCTGTTCTCTTAACCATAAACATCTAGAGGCTAGGAATGCCTGACTTTCTGGGAATGGAGCCCAGCAGGTCCCAGCCTCATTTTCCTAGCCCTCACTCAAGATGGAATCACTCTGGTTCGAATGTCTCTAACATATTCATAGATAGGTAGACAGATAGATAGACAGATAGAGAGAGAGAGATAAAGAGAAAGATGATAGAAAGATCACAGACAGATCAAGAGATAAAGAGAGATGATAGATAGATAGATGACAGATAGATAGATAGATAGATAGATAGATAGATAGATAGATAGATCATAGATAGATACATAAAGAGACAGAGAAAGACGATAAAGAGATAGGAAAGATGAGAGATAGATAAAGAGATAAAGAGAGATGATAGATACATAAATAGATAATAAATAGATTGATTGATAGATGTCTCTGCCTACAGAGTCATTTCTCAGCCTCAGAATATAGGTGCAGCCATGTGACCATGTCTGGACAACAGGATGTCAGAAGTGATGGAAGTGATGGCCGCTATGTCCAGTCTTGGCAGTTGAAAACCTTACTCAGCATTCTCCACCTGTCACTGTGATTATGAAGACCATGCATCCTGGATGGCATAGCTACCTGGATCCCCAACAAGGCAGAGACATGCCCTAGAGAAGTGCAAGACCCACATCAGATGACATCAAGAGCAGAAATAAACATTAATTCTGTTGAGCCACTGAGATTGCAGGGCTTGTTTGTTACTGCAGCATAACATAGCCTCTCTTGTCCAAGGCAGCTCCCAATCACAGCAAAAACGGACCCAAAAATTCAGCTCAATTCCACTTTCTAGGTACTCCATTCCCTGAACATTGATATTGAATCAGTTATTTCACAAGTCATAGTAATGGGCACATGGTTCACCAAAGAAAATGTTACAGTCCAACAAAAGAGAAAAGATAAGCAAATATCTACAATAGACAACAAAGTAGAATAATTGCCCTAAGGGAGAGACAAAGGTGCTATTAGCAGACTTCTGGCAATGGTATGGACTAGACTGAGCAAAATCTAACCACTGTAAAATACCTAAAATGTTGAATAAAAGAAGAAAAATATTCAATGCATAGTCTAGTGGTCCAGAAAGTAAACAAAATCTCTCAAAACCAGACAATGAGGGCAGGTGCAGTGGCTCACGCCTGTAACTCCAGCACTTTGGGAGGCCGAGGCAGGCAGATCACTTGAGTTCAAAGAGTTCGAGACCAGCCTGGCCAACATGGCAAAACCCCATCTCTACTAAAAATAGAGAAATTTAGCTGGTTATCGTGGTGCATACCTGTAGTCCCAACTACTTGGGAAATTGAGACATGAACCCACATCTCAATGAATAAGTCATTCATTGAGACATGAATTGCTTGAACCCGAGAAGCAGAGGATGCAGTGAGCCAAGACCACGTCATCGTACTCCAGCCTAGGCAGTAGAGCAAGATGCTGTCTCAAAAAAAAAAAAAATTAGCCAGGCATGGTGGTGCATGCCTGTAATCCTAGCTACTCAGGAAGCTGAGACAGGAGAATCGCTTGAACCCAGGAGGCAAAGGTTGCAGTGAGCCAAGATCACACCACTGCACTCCAGCCTGGGTGACAGAGTGAGACCCCATCTCAAAAAAAAAAAAAAAAAAGAAAAGAAACAGCTAAAGAAATAATCAGCACATTAGAAGGTAAATTTGAACACATTACCAAAATGTTGTCTAGAGAAGCTAAAATGTGGCTAAAGTGACGTGGGATAAAGCCCTAAAAGACAGACTGGGCTTGGTTGGGAAAGGAGTCTGAACTCACCTGATGGCAATGGGAAGGCATTGAACATCCCAGTAAGAAGACACAGTAATCAGAGCTGGACTTTAGGAAAACAGAGTTGGCATGAATGGAAATGCGGAGATTTACATGAATGGAAATGCAGGGAGACCCCAACCACTTACCTTGAGTGTTTCTGACAAGCACACAGAGAGAAAACAGAATGTCCCAGACTGGAATCAAGTAGCAGACAGAGGTTTCCATGAGAAAGTGTCCCAGATCAAATGGAGCATTTTATTTCCAGAGCATAAAGGGAGGGTTGATGAGAGGCTGGATTTCTGCATCTTTCCTGGATAGCAAAGTCTTCCGCCACTCTGAGCAAGGGCTTCTTATGGTACTCTCACCCTATTGAGTTCTCTTTCCTTCTTTTTTAAATTTTAATTGATGCATGATAGATGTACACAGTTTCAGGGTGCACAGGATAACTTGATGCATTCATATAATCTGTAAAGATCAAATCAGTACATTGTGATACCCATCATTGTGTTAGTCTGTTTTTATGCTGCTAATAAAGGCATACCTGAGACTGGGTAATTTATAAAGGAAAGAAGTTTAATTGACTCACATTTCCATGTGGTTGGGGAAGGCTCACAATTACGGTGGAAGACAAGGAGGAGAAAAGGCACATCTTACATGGTAGCAAGCAAGAGAGCTTGTACATGGGAACTCCCATTTATAAAACCATCAGAACTTGTGAGACTTATTCACTATCATGAGAACAGTGCAGAGGAAAGAGCCACCCCCATGATTTAATTATCTCCCACCAGGTCCCTCTCACAGCACGTGGGAATTATGTGAGCTACGATTCAAGATGAGATTTGGGTGGGGGACACAGTCAAGCCATATCAATCACCTTAAATATTTGTCTTTTCTTTATGGTAGAAACATTCAAATTATTCTTCTCGGGCTGTTTTGAAATGTACAACACATTATTATAAACTACAGTCACCCTACTGATCTATCAAACACTAGATCTTATTTTTCTCTGTCAATCCGTATATTTGTACCCATTAATGAATTTCTCCTCATTCTCCCTCCTATTAGTAAGGCTCTGTCAGTGTCTTCAGTGAGGGCTTTTCTAAACATGCAGAATGTGCTATAGGAATATCATATCCATGGCAATCCCAGGAGACAAGGAGGAGGTTCAATACAGGAACCAAGTGTGAGGGTTGAAAAGGAAGTGACCAGAAATGGGCCAGATGTCTGGAGTAGTGTCCCCAGTGGTAGTAGGAATATCCCCTGTAGTGAAAGAAAATCAGAAAGGTGGCAGCAGTATCTGGACGATGGCCCCATTGGTAAGAAGGAAGAGCTCACTCACAAGTTGTGGAGTGCACAGAGCCAGAGAGAGAGGTCAATGCCTGCCCTTTGTCAGCCACTGTCTTTGGTCCAGAGCAACAGGGACATGGGCTGCTCCAACCGGCACTGGTCTGATCATCTTCCCCTGTAGCACCAAAAATGCAGGATAGAGAAATGCAACAACTCGATGGAGATGAATGAATATCAACAAACTCACTTTTATTGACTTTGGGTAGAACATAAACTCGGAACTGTAAAATAAATAAGTTTGGCAAATGATGAGAATGAATTAGTCAAATTCATTCAAACTGAAAAGAGAGAGAAAAAGATATTTGAGTTGCAAAGTGGCTAAAATCTAGAGTAAATAACTTCATGAAATTAGCCTTTTCAGTTTTAATCTTTTGTACTTTAATCATTCTCAGCCGTGGACACAGTTCTTACCATGAAGACAAGGGCTCAGAATGAACACAAGGATAATGAATGTGAAATACTATTATATTTAATACTGTAATATCATTAATGCAGCTGTAGTCAGAGATCAAGGACGTTTCAAATTAATTATTTCTTGTTCCAACACACACCATGAAATAGGCTTTCTAAATCAGAATGACATATCCCGACCTTTTCTCTATTAAGATAACTCTATTTTATTTCTTGGATCTTTGCAGCCTAAGCCAGTTTTATAAATATTTAACAGAAAAATTAGGAGGAAAAATACTGGATAACGTATGAATAGCAATCAGTTGACTGAGATAGGGCTACATTGAGAACCAGCTTTAGAATCTTCCTGCCTTTAGTACACAAATTCTGCACATCTTTTGGAGGAGGATTAGCAACCTTGTAAGTGCACTGAGAACCTCTATGTTCTTTTTGATATGCATTTTCCATTTTATTGCCAGGTTAAGGAGAGGAAGTTGCTGCCTGAAATATGCTCATTAAGTTCCCTCCAAATTGAGTCTTTATGGTCAGCAGTAAAAATTAGGTAAAATATTGATAACTTGCTTATGAATGGTCTCTCCAGGGTGGGCCCAGATTGCTTGAGTGGCTAATCATCTGCAGAAACTACTTTCAACCTCCGTTTTGGCCTCCAAAGAAATCCCTAAGAATGCACGAGGATCGAGTTCCTTGAAAATATCTGAGGCACTCATTACCTGTCCACACAAAGCGACCCATGTGGTGTGGCAGGGGATCGATTCCATTATGAGAGTGACATCCGCCTTAGTGGCTTGTAGAGCATTTTATATGATTGCATTTGCTGAATTCCAGGAAGACACCATCAGCCTCCCGCACCAAGGTATTTCTGCTCTCCATGCAGTTGGACAGCTTCTTCAAGGGAAATACTTTCTGTGAAATGCTTCCCCAGCTGATGCTTCACAGTTGACTAATTGCCAGGATAATCAGCTCTATTTACCCTCTGAAAGCATCAGTCTTGACTTGATCATTTAATTCTCAAAACGCCTTTGACTGATGGGAAAGTGTGCTATTTTACTTGCAAAACTGATTGCAAATTATTTTCTGATTGTGAATTTATTTTGTTTGTGACAAAATGTTTCCCACTAATTGCTAAAATAATCTTGTAGGAACTTGCCTTTGAACATCTCATTTATTAACCCACTGTAGTTTCTTCCTAATCCCTGTTTTCATCTTTTTATTTATTTTAAACACCTATTTACAGGATAATTAATCCTCATCAATATTATCTGGAACCCTTAAGCAGCTACCAGAAAGAAAACCACACAGCCAGTGAAACTCAGCACTAAACTCTCTGCCCTACTCCCTAGCCTTTCTTCTAGGAGAAGAGGGGCAAAGAGAAAAGCCCTCACGATAGGCAATGGAAAGCAACAGAAGTGAATCTTTTTGGCCAATAGAGAAATATACATTCTTCATTTGCCTCTGGCCAGCCAGATAATTAAAATTTTCCAGGTGCAGTGGCTCATGCCTGTAATCCCAGCACTTTGGGAGGCCGAGGCAGGCAGATCACAAGGTCAGGAGATGGAGACCATCCTGAGTAACACGGTGAAACCCCAACTCTACTAAAAATACAAAAAAATTAGCCGGGCGAGGTGGTGGGTGCCTATAGTCCCAGCTACTTGGGAGGCCGAGGGAGGAGAATGGTGTGAACCCAGGAGGTGGAGCTTGCAGGGAGCCGAGATCGCGCCAGTGCACTCCAGTCTGGGTGACAGAGCGAGACTCCATGTCAAAAAAAAAAAAAAAAAAAAAAAAAAAAAATTCCGGATTCTCTTCTTTGAATGGCCACAGATAGGCAGAACAGTAAGACACTGTTTAGAAAATATTCACAGCCTGGGAAACATAGCAGGACTCCATCTCTACAAAAAATACAAATATTAGCCACACATGGTAGTGTGCGCCTGGGGTCCCAGCTACTTGGGAAGCTGATGCAGCAGGATTGCCCGAGCCCGGGAGTTCAAGGTTACAACAAACTATGATTGTGCCAGTGCACTCCAGCCTGGGAAACAGAGTGAGATCCTGTCAAAAGACAGAAGAAAGGAGAGAAAAAGGAAAGAAACAGAGAGAAATAAAAGAAAGAGAAAGAAAGAAGGAAGGAAAGAAAGAAAGAAAAAATATAGAAAGAAAGAAAGAAAAAAGAAAGAAAGAAAGAGAAAGACAGAGAAAGAAAGGGAGGGACGGAGGAAGGAAGGAAGGAAAGAGAGGAAGGAAGGAAGGAAGGAGAGAGGGAGGGAGGGAGGAAGGAAGGAAGGAGAGAGGGAGGGAGGGAGGAAGGAAGGAAGGAAGGAAGGAAGGAAGGAAGGAAGGAAAATATTCATTAAATTTCAACAATATCCTCATCTGGATAGCATGCTTTAAAGATATTTGGACCTACTATTAAGCAGGAAGAAGAGAAATTTGGACTTATCAGACCAGAAAGCATGAGTGACAACAGTGCCTGTTGCACTTTTGGCTGACAAAAGTGAACCTGTTGCAGCTCACTCATTACACAAGTGAGGAAACTGAGGCATGGAGCAATTGAGTTAGAACTGGGGTTGGTGAAGAGAAGCCCACTGCAGTGCCATTATTTGGATTTGGGCTCTATCCTCAAGGTTTTCTTTGGATTATTGTGCATTTGAGATGGAAGGAAGTAGTATTGCACATAAATTTCATTTTTCTAGGAGCTCATGCCCAATTACAGAAAATAATTGACTTTCCCTAAATGCCCACAGTGGAAATGACAACGTTTTATTTCTTTAAATGCTGCTGAGGGTTAAAGCACATCATGCTGGAACCCAAAGACTGATCTTGTAGGATCTCTTTTATGGACAGATTATGACAAATGTCACTCTATGCCAAGCACCAGAGAACCTTTTCAAACACTGCCTCTCTTCAACTCAAAGCTCAGCAGACAGAAGGCACTCAGATTTTTGGTTGAATAAATGACTGCATGACAATTTCTCTGGGCTTTGTTATGAGGTGGTAATTCTCAAGAAAGGACTTTAATCTGACTCTAATTTTTCCAGCTCTGCTTGGCCAAAGTTCATGTCAAGTTGACCTTAATTCATTCGTCTTCTTGGATATGCTTCAAGCTCAGCTACATTAGTCCTTCCTTCCTGGTGGGCTCCTGCACTCATTGCAAACCCCTTTTTCTGGTTCTGGCAGGCAATTGCCTATAATTACCCTTAACGTACTCCTGGAGCAAAGAGATGCATGTTAAGAGCCAAAATAGAAGGTTAACTACAAACTGCAGTAATGCAATTACCTCTCAATTATCCCTTTCAATGCTTAGGGAATGAATAGGAGACATTACGCCCAAACGTGCAGTAGAGTCCCTAGTTATTGGAGGCGCGGTGGAGGTAGGGAGAAGCAGAAAAATAAGTAAGGCTGATTTGGGTAGAGAATGCCAGGGAAGGCTGATGACTCCTTACTGGAATTATTCCTGTTGATATCGGAATTTCTTTCCGTTTCTGATTGCTGTACTCTGCAGAAGGTGGGCTGGATTAGTGAGTATCCCATGTCTATTTGATTAAGACCTTCTACTCAGCAATGGCTTTGTGCAGAATTCTCTGTTTAAAGGGGTGCATTGCCACCCCCTGACACACAGAAATACATATCTGGGGTTATCGGAGACTTTTCAGACAAGCAGGTCAGCAGACATTGGGCCAGTCGTTAACTTTTGGCTGCAATACATAGGGTGCTATCCTACAAAACCTGGACAGGATAGGCACCCTATTTATCCCACCCATTTGCAGAGGGTCCTGCAAAACAAGAGAGACTGGAAAAAGGTGTTTAATCAAAGCAGACTAATTTTGAAGCCAAGAGGAAGGACCGCACTGCAAAGACAGATGGGTCAAGCACTTAGACCTAAGCCTATCTAAGCCAGGCGTGGCGGCTCACACCTGTAATCCCAGCACTTTGGGAGGCCAAGGTCGGTGGATCATGAGGTCAGGAGTTCGAGACCAGCCTGAAAAACACGATGAAACCCCATCTCTACTAAAAATACAAAAATTGGCCAGGTGTGCTGGTGCATGCCTGTAATCCCAGCTACTCAGGAGGCTGAGGCAGGAGAATTGCATGAACCCAGGAGGCAGAGGTTGCAGTGAACCAAGATCACACCACTGCACTCCAGCGTGGGTGACAGAGCAAGACTCTGTCCAAAAGAAATAAAAATAAAAAAAGAACTAAGCCCATCCGGGGAATGCTGGCATTCCGCTTGGGCCAGAGCATGATACAGGAGCTTGGAGATAACTCAAAGGGACAAGAAGAGTCAGGGAGTTGAGGCCACCTGTGTGCCAGCTTCACAACCATTCATTCACATCCACTGATGCCACACATGAGGTCGCTCTTTATCAAGCAGGACTTTATCAGCTGCTGTGAGCAAACCGGTATCCAAGACATCACCCTCACTTCTTCAATTCCCTCTTGTTCTTTTTCTGTGATCACATTAGTTGATGTGGTTATCTATTGCTGTGTAACAAACCATCCCAAAACTTAGGGGCTTCTAACAGCAACTCTTTAGTTTATCTCATGGCTCTGAGGATTGACTGGGAGCAGAGCTGGTTGTGTCTCTCTCAGAGTGTCTCATGTAATTGCAGTCAAACATCAGCTGGGAGTGCTGTCATCCACAAGCTGTCCTGAGCATCATATCTAAGGTGATCTGTTCATGTGGCTATTGATGGCGAGCTCAGCCTGGACTGTGGACCAGGGTATCCATATGTGACCTCTCCATTAGCTTGGGCTTATCCCAGCCTGGCAGCTAGGTTCTGAGAGGCAATGTTCCAAAATAAACATTCCAAGATGCCCAGGCAAAAGTCATACACTTTGACCTAGCCACAGAAATCCCAAAACATTGCTTTTGCCACATTCT
>NW_026652276.1:111923110-111931764 GCF_009828535.3 Hylobates moloch
AAAAAAAAAAAAAAAAAAAAGAAGAAAAAAACAGAAAAACAACAACAAGAAGATATGCCTCATCACTAGTTAATAAAAACAGAAGTGACATTTTTAAAAGGAATGAAAAGTCTCTTTTGAACACAGGCTTATATTTCTCAATAACGCTATCAAGTGAAGGCTTTAGCCTTCTGAGTAGCTAGGACTATATGAGTGTGCTACTGCACTTGGCTGAAATCCACATTTTTTGGAAAGTTCACTTAATATATATACATATATATATATATATATATATGTATATGTATATACTTTTTTTGAGATGGAGTCTCATTTTGTTGACCAGGCTGGAGTGCAGTGGCACGATCTTGGCTCACTGCAACCTCTGCCTCCTGACAGCAATTCTCCTACTTCAGCCTCCTGAGTAGCTAGGATTACAGGCACACACCACCATGCCTGGCTAATTTTTGTATTTTTAGTAGAGATGGGGTTTCACCATGCTAGCCAGGTTTGTCTCGAACTCCTGACCTCGTGATCCGCCTGCCTCGGCCTCCCAAAGTGCTGGGATTACAGGTGTGAGCCACCACGCCCAGGCTATTTCACTTAATATTTTTGCAAACATATGTTACACATTTACTTGTAATTATAATCACTATTAAAAACTTAGCCAGGGCCAGGCATGGTGGCTCACACGTGTAATCCCAGCACTTTGGGAAGCAGAGCTACTCAGGAGGCTGAGGCAGGAGAATCATTTGAACCCAGGAGGCAGAGGTTGCAGTGAGCCAAGATCATGCCATTGCACTCCAGCCTGGGTGACAAGGAGAGACTCTGTCTCAAAAAAAAAAAAAAAAACCAACAACGAAAACAAACAAAAATTACTAGCTAGGCAAGGTAGCTCATGCCTGTAGGGCCAGTACTTTGGGTTTGCTTGAGCCCAGGAGTTTGAGACCAGCCTGGGTAACTTGGCGAAACCTCATCCCTACAAAAAATATAAAAATTAGGCAGGTTTGGTGGTGCACACCTGTGGTCCCAGCTATATGGGGGGCTGAGGTAAAAGATCAACTGTTCAGGGAGGTCAATGCTGTGGTGAGCCATGATCACACCACTACACTCCAGCCTGGGTGACTGAGCAAGACCTTGTCTCAAAGAAGAAAAAAAACAAGTAAAAACAGACAAAACATAGTATGCCAAGAATTATGAAAATAATCTATACTTTAATCAAATTCATGTGGCATCACTACACATAGATGATAAAAACTTCAGAAGTACAGAAAAGGAGTTACTACTTAAAACTATGGGCCAACACTTCAGGAGGCTAAGGCAGGAGGATTGTTTGAGCCCAGAAGTTCAAGATCACCCTGGGCAACACAGTGAAACCTTGTCTCTGCGAAAAATTGTAAAAATTAGTCAGACTTAGTGGCACACACTTGTCATCCCAGGTACTCAGGTGACTGAGGTGGGAGGATCACATGAGCCCAGTAGGTTTCGGCTGCAGTGAGCAGCCACTGCACTCCAGCCTGGGTGATAGAGAGACCCTGTCACAAAAAAATATAAACAAATAAACAAAACCATGGGCTGGGAATGGTTGCTGATGCCTGTAATCCCAACACTTTTGCAGGCCAAGGCAGAAGGATCACTTGAACCCAGGAGGTTGAGACCACCCTGGGCAACATTTTGAGACCCCTCCTTTATATTAAAAAAATGTTTTTAATTAAAAAATAAGTATGGCCAGGCATGGTGGCTCATGCCTGTAATGCAAACACTTTGGGAGGCCGAGGTAAGCGGATGACCTGAGGTCAGGAGTTGGTAACCAGCCTGGCTAACATGGTGAAACCCCATGTTTACTAAAATATGCAAAAAAATTAGCTGGGCATGATGGCCTGTACCTGTAGTCCCAGCTACTCAGAAGGCAGAAGCAGGAGAATCATTTGAACCTGGGAGGCAGAAGTTGCAGTGAGCCAAGATCACACCACTGCACTCCAGCCTGGGTGACAGAGTGAGACTCCATTTCAAAAAAATAAATTAAAAAAAAATTCCTTTTCTGTGCATTAATATGCTATGGCTGCTGCCCTAACAAAATACCATGAACTGGGTGGCTTAAACAATATCAATTAGTTATCTCACAGTTCTGGAGGCTGAAAGTTCAATGTTAAGGTACTGGCAGGGTTGATTTGATTCTAGGGCCTCTCTTCTTGGCTTTACAGATGGCCATGTTCACTCTATATCTTCACATGTTCTTTTTGTTTTTTGTTTTTTTTTGAGACGAAGTCTCACTCTTGTCCCCCAGGCTGGAGTACAATGGCATGATCTCGGCTCACTGCAATTTCCGCCTCCCAGATTCAAGTGATTCTCCTGTCTCAGCCTCCCGAGTGGCTGGGATTACAGGCGCCTGCCACCACGCCTGGCTAATTTTTGTATTTTTAGTAGAGACGGGGTTTCACCATGTTGGCCAGGCTGGTCTCGAACTCCTGGCCTCAGGTAATCCACCTGCCTCGACCTCCCAAAGTGCTGGGCTTATAGGTGTGAGCCACAGTGCCCGGCCCATGTGGTCTTTCTTCTATTCTCACACATCCCCAGTATCCCTTTGTGAGCCCAAATTTCCCCTTCTTACAAGACAACAGTCAGATTGTATTAAGGCCCATCCCAACAGCCTCACGTTAATCATTTTAACTCTTTATTTTTTATTGATTTGTAAAATTTTTATTCTTTTGACATAGGGTCTCTCTCTGTCACCCAGGCTGTAGTGCAGGGGTGTGATCTTGGCTCACTGCAACCTCCACGTCCCTGGTTCAAGCAATTCTCATGCCTCAGCCTCCTGAGGAGCTGGGATTACAAGCGTGTGCAACCACACCTGGCTAATTTTTGTAATTTTAGTAGAGACGATGTTTTATCATGTTGGTCAGGCTGGTCTTGAACTCCTGGCCTAGAGTGATTTGCCCACCTTGGCCTCCTAAAGTGCTGGGATTACAGGCATGAGCCACCATGCCTTGCCAACTTTAACTCTTTAAAAGCATCTCAAAATATGGTTTCATTCTGAGGTACTGGGGGTTAAGTCTTCAACATATGGATTTTGGGATTAATACAATTCAGACTATAAATTGTGGATTAAGGAGTTTCAAAATAGAGCAAAATTACACACATGTGTTCAATGTACCATTTTTTTCCCCAGCAGTCTCTGGTTTGTTTTTCCACATTACAAACTCAGTGCCCAGGTGCCCATGGATTCAAAACAACGCATCAAAACATAATAAGCCCCTTTAAAATGGCTTTTAAGCCTAGTTCATTTTACCCTTTATATAGAACAGAGCATCTGTTTAATGAACACCAAGGCAGAAAATATGGTATACAAGAAGAAAAAGGAAGTTTGCCCATAAATCATGTGGGTAGAACCAGTTTTTTAAACCATGCATCTGGAGAAATATACCTATCCCTTGAAATAAACTCTGTGAACTTCCTGCTCACAGGTTCATTTCAAGCCTTGAAAATGCAGAAAATCAATGCCAAATATACTTGCCCCAAAAGGAAAATAAAATTTCAGGGGTGTCAGGACGTTTTATCCCATAAAATACAGAATTGCAATTTGTATCTGAGCAGGCAGCACACCTCCAAAAATAATACAATACTTATCACAAAATACATTCACAGATACTAGATTTGGCACAAACCACTCCATACAGCTATTGATCAAATCAGTATTGAAAGCCTTATTACAAAATCTATGGCCCTTTTCTACTCTCCAACAGACATTTCAGGATGTTACAACCTTGCAGCTCCACTCTATCATTAATTTCCCCAAAATACACTTGGCAGAAGAATGAGAAACGTCACATTTTTCATTTAATTTCTAAAGAACATCTCATCCTTTAAGAATAGGTTCTTGAAATTTTTAAATGTAAAACATAAAAACCCTAAAGAAACAAACATCGAAAAGCTTTTCTTCAAAATCACAACAACTTTGTATGCTACGTGTTCTTGTAAAATACCACACACACAAACTCATACGCATACACACCCACCCAAAACACACACATATATATAGCCTCATAATATCTTACATATATATATATAATTAATTACAACAGAGAAAAGCCAATTTCAGAAAGATGGCTTCAATCTTGATGCATTTACTCACACCTAATTGTATTTCAATTTAACTGGTGCAGAGGCATTACAATACCCCGTAACAAAAACCTGGGAGACGATTACAATAAATTGCTTAAACGTCAAACCAAAGACTCACATAATTTCATCATAAAGTGAAATTCACATCCAACTCTCAAAGAATTAGAATATCCTTGCACTTACCTTGGCCTTGTCCATTCCCCTGATGACCCCAAAAGACCACAGTCATCATCAACAGTCCCAGAGCCCACGTCCACATCTTTCTAGTGACACGTTCATGTCTTCTGGCCATTGCATCTTAAACTCTGCATATTGAGTGGGGTGGATGTGAACGTACAATAAATTACATTCTTAGAGAAATATACTACAACTCAAATCCCATATCTAATATGCATTGTGCATTTCTGAATTATCCTGCTTACAAGGAGGTACATTTGAAAATCATGCTTCCCTTTAGGATTGTCATATTGATGCTTAATATGAAAGCCCATTCATCTTTAATCTTAGCATTCATCTGAATTACACTTTTAATATCATTTTCCAAACCATGCCATTAACCCATGTGCGCCTCTCTGCGCCTGCGCCGGCGCTGTGCGCCTCTCTGCGCCTGCGCCGGCGCTGTGCGCCTTTGCGGGGGTGGAGCTACGTTCTCCTCAGCACAGACCGGGAGAGCATCGCGATGGTGGAGCTGACTTTTCCTCTGCACAGACTTCGAAGGTACAGCGAAGGCGGAGCAGTGTTCTCCTCAGCACAGACCCGGGCGAGCCGGCGGCACCGCGAGGGCGGAGCTGCGTTCTGCTCAGCACAGACCCGGGGGACACCGCTAAGGCAGAGCAGCGTTTTCCTCATCACAGACCTTGGGGGCACTGCCTCGCTTTGGGACAACTCGGGGCCGCATCGACGGTGAGTAAAATCCTTCCTGTTTGCAGCCCTGAATAATCAGGGTCAGAGACCAGTTAGAAGGGTTCAGTGTAGAAAACGGGAAACCAAAAGCCCCTCTGAATCCTGCTCACCGAGGTTCTCCCCAGCCAAGGCGAGGCAGCTGCAGTGCGAGATCCACACCGCAGTCTCGGAAGACAAATGCAGCATTCCTAATGCAGACATGACACCCCAAATATGACACCCCCATTGCTCATGTAACAAGCACCTGTAATGCTAATGCCCTGCCTCAATACAAAAATATTAATATAAGATCCGCAATCCGCTCGCTGCCGTGCAGTCATAAGACAGCGATCATAATAATCAACATTGACATAGTCAATACAAACGTAGTAACGAACCTAGGGTTAAGGTTGGTGTTAGGGTTAGGGGTTAAGTTTATGCAGGGATTAGGGGTCAGGGTCAGGGGTTAGGTGTCAGGGTCAGGGGTCCCACTGTGTGGGTTCGCAGTGTGGGGTGGGTTGGGGGTGCTATCCAGGGTGTCATTGCCTGCTTTAGGGGTACTGGTTGGTAGCACTGTACAGGGCTGCACTACCCACGGCAGGGAGGGTGGATTATGGGCGCTTTCTGGGGCTGCAATGCCCATGGAGGAGGACAGGTTAGGGCACTATCGGGTATACACTACTGGCGGCATTGGGGGATGGAGGTGGGGGGCGCTATTGAGGGGAGGACTAGCCGTGGAGGGGGGTGAGTTGGGTGCTATCAGGGGCTGCACTGCTGGCAGCGGTCAGCAGAGTTGGCATCCAAGGAAGGAGTGGTTCATCTCTCCCTGACTCCACACTCCAGAGGGCGACCTACTCTTGGTCATACTGGAGTGTGGCAGGCGCTCAGCGTTTGCGTGGGAATCCTGAACATGGCAGAGCTCCCACACCCACCATGGTTCCTGGGCCTGTGCACTCTGGGTCTGTGCCTCAGAGGCTGCCAGGCATCCCTGGGGACACCACGGGGGACAGGGCCCTGTGCATGGAGGCGTCCGGAACAGGAATTGGCACCTGGGTGCAGAGGGCTGGCAGGGTCTGAATTTTTCTGCTTCTCCTGCTCCCCGAGGAGTGCAGCCCCAGTGGGCCCAATGGTTCCTGTGGAGTGGGGAGCTGGGTGCTGTGGTGTCTCCAGCACCCACCCCAGACCCCAGTTCCTGGCCACCTTGGGCCAAAAGGAGAAGCTGGACTTTGGAGGGTGGGTGTGAGTGCCTTTGTTGAAACTGGCCCCTGCCACCCAGTGGTCGGCATGACAAGTTGAGGCTCTAACCCTTCCACCCCTCACATCTTCCTTTAGGCTTTTCTGGCTTTGCCCGTCCAGCTGCTCCATGCCAGGAGGAGGAGGAGACACCTAGAGCCTGCGACACTACGGCTCACCTCACTGCAGGTGGGTGGCAGCAATGGAGACGGCAGTGCGCTGCGCTAGAGCAGTAGGAGAGCGGCCGCGCTAGGAGGGCAGGCGGCTGCAGCCAGGGTTGGGGGTCAGGCTTACAGCGATGGACGGGCTGCAGCAGTGGCCAGGTGGTAGGAGCCTTGTAGGGAGGGCCGGTGCATTGGCAATGGGCCTGGCTTTGCCCTGCCCCTGCCGTGGATCTGGCCCTGTATTGCCCTGCCTTGCCCTATACCTGCCCTACTGTTAACCTGGACTGTCTCAACCCTGTCCTGCTCTGATCCCATCCTGACCCTGTCTTGGCCCTGTGCTACCCTGTCCCTGCCCTGGTCTTGCCCTGGCACTGGCCCTGCCCTGAACCTGCGCTAGCCTGGCCTTGGCTCTGGCCCTGCCCCTTGTCCTGACCCTGGTCCTGTCTTGGCACTGGCCTTGCCAATGGTCATGTTCCTGCTCCTGTTCTGGCCCTGATCTGGCCTTGGACATGTCCTGGCCCTGCTTTGGCCCATCCCTGCCCTGGCCCCACCGTGGGCCTGCCTTTTCTGCCCTCTCCTGGCACTGACCTTGCCCTGTCATGGCCCAGTGGTGCCATTGCCCTGCCTTACCCTGCGCTGGTTGTGCCTTGGCCCCGCTTGGTGCTGGCTGCTCCCTGGACCTGCCCTGACCCTGCTTTGGCTTTTGCCCTGCCCTCACTATGGCCTGGCCCTGGCCCTGGCCCTGGCCCTGGCCTTGCCCTGGCTGTTCCCTGGCCCTGCCCTGTCTTGGTCCTATGCTTTCCTGACCCTGCCTTGCCTGCCCTGGCCCTGCCTTGGCCCTAGCCTGGCTTTGACCCTGCCCTGGCCCTATCTTGGCCTTCACCCTAGCCTCACCTGGGCACTGTGTTGGACCTGGCCATAGCACAGACCTGGCTGTGGCCCTGGCCCTGCCATGGCCCTGTCCCAGACCCTAGCCCTGCCAGGTACCTGTCCTGGCCCTGCTCTGGGCCTGGCTTTGTCCTTGGTTCTTAGATGACCCTGGCCCTGCCCCTGCCCTTGCCCTTGCCCTGGCACAGGCCTTGGACATGTCCGTGGTCCTAACCCTGGCCCTGCCCTGGAGCTGCCACTGTCTTGGCCCTGCCCTGGCTCTGGCCCTGCCCCGGCCCTGGCCCTGCCCCAGCCCCAGCCATAGACCTACCCTGGTTGGTTGTGCCCTGCCTTAACCCTGTGCTACCCTGGGCCTGCTCCACCCTGCCGTGGCCCTACCCTCCCTTTGGCCCTGCCCTGACCCCGCCTTGGCCCTCACCCTGGCCCTAGCACAGACGTGGTCCTATCTGTGGCCTTGGCCCGGCATTGACCCCTGCTCCTGACCCTGGTCCTGCCATGGCCCTGGCCCTGCCAATGATCCTGATAGCCCTGGCCCTGGCCCTGTCTGGCCCTGTCTTGGCCGTGGCCCTGAACTGGCCCTGCCGTGACCCTGGCCCTGAAGTGGATTTGCGGGTGTCTTATCCCTGATTCAACCTGGCCCTACCATGGCCCTGTCCCTCCCCTGGCTTTGTCCTGGTCTTGTGCTGACCCTGACCCAGACCTTGGCCCTGCTCCAGCCTGGTCCTAGACCTGGCCATGGCCCTGCCTCTGCCCTGGACCAGCACTGGCACTGGCATGGACCCTGGCCCTGGCCCTTCGCTACTTAAGGCCACACCCTGGCCCAGCCCTGGTCCTGACCCTATCCTGGCCCTAATTTGGCCTGGCTCTACCCTGGCATGCTATTCTGGCCCTAGCCCTGACCCTGTCCCTGTCCCTGTCCTGGCCCTAGCCCCATTGCTGGTCCTGCCATGGCCCTTGTCCTGACACTGCCCTTTCCTGGTCCTGGCCCTGGCCCTGCCCCGGCCCTGCTCTGGCCCTGGTCTGAACCCTGGCCCTGCAGTGGACCTGCCTTGGCCCTGCCCAGACCCTGGCTCTCGCCCTACCTCTGCCCTGGCCATATGCTTGCCCTGGCCTGGACCCTGGTCCTGGTCCTTGTCCTGCCCCAGCCGTGGCCCTGTGCCCTGCCCTGCCTGTGCCCTGTTCTATCCTGGGCTGGCCCTGCCATGGCCTGGTCTTGCCATTGCTCTGCCCTAGCCAGCCCTGCTTGTGCCCTAGATCTGCCCCGGCCTTTGCCCCTGTCTTGGTTCTAGCCTTGCCTCAGCCCTGGACCTTCCCTGACCTTGCCTCAGCCCTGGCACTACCTTGGCCTTGCCTTGGCATTTGCCCTACTCTCTCTATGGCCTGGCTCTG
>NW_026652276.1:111934764-111944818 GCF_009828535.3 Hylobates moloch
TTTTCCTAATTGAATACCCTTTATTTCCTTCTCCTGCCTGATTGCTCTGGCCAGAACTTCCAGCACTATGTTGAATAGGAGTGGTGAGAGAGGGCATCCCTGTCTTGTGCCAGTTTTCAGAGGGAATGCTTCCAGTTTTTGCCCATTCAGTATGATATTGGCTGTGGGTTTGTCGTAGATAGCTCTTATTATTTTGAGATACGTCCCATCAATACCTAATTTATTGAGAGTTTTTAGCATGAAGGGTTGTTGAATTTTGTCAAAGGCCTTTTCTGCATCTATTGAGATAATCATGTGGTTTTTGTCTTTGGTTCTGTTTATATGCTGGATTACATTTATTGATTTGCGTATGTTGAACCAGCCTTGCATCCCAGGGATGAAGCCCACTTGATCACGGTGAATAAGCTTTTTGATGCGCTGCTGGATTCGGTTTGCCAGTATTTTATTGAGGATTTTTGCATCAATGTTCATCAAGGATATTGGTCTGAAATTCTCTTTTTTGGTTATGTCTCTTCCAGGTTTTGGTATCAGGACGATGCTGGCTTCATAAAATGTGTTAGGGAGGATTCCCTCTTTTTCTATCGATTGGAATAGTTTCAGAAGGAATGGTACCAGTTCCTCCTTGTACCTCTGGTAGAATTCAGCTGTGAATCCATCAGGTCCTGGACTCTTTTTGGTTGGTAAGCTATTGATTATTGCCACAATTTCAGAACCTGTTATTGGTCTATTCAGAGATTCAACTTCTTCCTGGTTTAGTCTTGGGAGGGTGTATTTGTCGAGGAATTTATCCATTTCTTCTAGATTTTCTAGTTTATTTGCATAGAGGTGTTTGTAGTATTCTCTGATGGTAGATTGTATTTCTGTGGGATCGGTGGTGACATCCCCTTTTTCGTTTTTTATTGCATCTATTTGATTCTTCTCTCTTTTCTTCTTTATTAGTCTTGCTAGCGGTCCATCAATTTTGTTGATCTTTTCAAAAAACCAGCTCCTGGATTCATTAATTTTTCGAAGGGATTTTTGTGTCTCTATTTCCTTCAGTTCTGCTCTGATTTTAGTTATTTCTAGCCTTCTGCTAGCTTTTGAATGTGTTTGCTCTTGCTTTTCTAGTTCTTTTAATTGTGATGTTAGGGTGTCAATTTTGGATCTTTCCTGCTTTCTCTTGTGGGCATTTAGTGCTATAAATTTCCCTCTACACACTGCTTTGAATGTGTCCCAGAGATTCTGGTATGTTGTGTCTTTGTTCTCGTTGGTTTCAAAGAACATCTTTATTTCTGCCTTCATTTCATTATGTACCCAATAGTCATTCAGGAGCAGGTTGTTCAGTTTCCATGTAGTTGAGCAGTTTTGAGTGAGTTTCTTAATCCTGAGTTCTAGTTTGATTGCACTGTGGTCTGAGAGACAGTTTGTTATAATTTCTGTTCTTTTACATTTGCTGAGGAGAGCTTTACTTCCAACTATGTGGTCAATTTTCGAATAGGTGTGGTGTGGTGCTGAAAAAAATGTATATTCTGTTGACTTGGGGTGGAGAGTTCTGTAGATGTCTATTAGGTCCACTTTATGTAGAGCTGAGTTCAATTCCTGGATATCCTTGTTAACTTTCTGTCTTGTTGATCTGTCTAATGCTGACAGTGGGGTGTTAAAATCTCCCATCATTATTGTGTGGGAGTTTAAGTCCCTTTGTAGGTCAGTGAGGACTTGCTTTATGAATCTGGGTGCTCCTGTGTTGGGTGCATATATATTTAGGATAGTTAGCTCTTGTTGTTGAATTGATCCCTTTACCATTATGTAATGGCCTTCTCTGTCTCTTTTGATCTTTGTTGGTTTAAAGTCTATTTTATCAGAGACTAGGATTGCAACCCCTGCCTTTTTTTTTTCCAGTTGCTTGATAGATCTTCCTCCATCCCTTTATTTTGAGTCTATGTGTGTCTCTGCACGTGAGATGGGTTTCCTGAATACAGCACACTGATGGGTCCTGACTCCTTATCCAGTTTGCCAGTCTGTGTCTTTTGATTGGAGCATTTAGCCCATTTACATTTAACGTTCATATTGTTATGTGTGAATCTGATCCTGTCATTATGATGTTAGTTGGTTATTTTGCTCGTTAGTTGCTATTGTTTCTTCCTAGCCTCGATGGTCTTTACAATTTGGCATGTTTTTGCAGGGGCTGGTACCGGTTGTTCCTTTCCATGTTTAGTGCTTCCTTCAGGAGCTCTTTTAGGGCAGGCCTGGTGGTGACAAAATCACTCAGCGTTTGCTTGTCTGTAAAGTATTTTATTTCTCCTTCACTTATGAAGCTTAGTTTGGCAGGATAGGAAATTCTGGGTTGAAAATTCGTTTCTTTAAGAATGTTGAATATCGGCCCCCACTCTCTTCTGGCTTGTAGAGTTTCTGCTGAGAGATCAGCTGTTAGTCTGATGGGCTTCCCTTTGTGGGTAACCCGACCTTTCTCTCTGGCTGCCCTTAACAATTTTTTCCTTCATTTCAACTTTGGTGAATCTGACAATTATGTGTCTTGGAGTTGCCCTTCTCGAGGAGTATCTTTGTGGCATTCTCTGTATTTCCTGAATCTGAATGCTGGCCTGCCTTGCTAGATTGGGGAAGTTCTCCTGGATAATATCTTGCAGAGTGTTTTCCAACTTGGTTCCATTCTCCCCATCATTTTCAGGTACACCAATCAGACGTAGGTTTGGTCTTTTCACATAGTCCCAAATTTCTTGGAGGCTTTGTTCATTTCTTTTTATTCTTTTTTCTCTAAACTTCCCTTCTCTCTTCATTTCATTCATTTCATCTTCCATCAGCGATACCCTTTTTTCCAGTTGATCGCATCTGCTACTGAGGCTTCTGCAATCTTCACGTAGTTCTCGATACTTGGCTTTCAGCTCCATCAGCTCCTTTAAGCCCTTCTCTCCATTGGTTATTCTAGTTATCCATTCTTCTAATTTTTTTTCAAAGTTTTTAACTTCTTTGCTATTGTTTTGAATTTCCTCTCGTAGCTCAGAGTAGTTTGATCATCTGAAGCCTTCTTCTATCAACTCATCAAAGTCATCCTCCATCCAGCTTTGTTCCGTTGCTGGTGAGGAACTGCGTTCCTTTGGAGGAGGAGAGGTGCTCTGTTTTTTAGAGTTTCCAGTTTTTTTGCTCTGTTTTTTCCCCATCTTTGTGGTTTTATCTACTTTTTGTCTTTGATGATGGTGATGTACAGATCGGTTTTGGGTGTGGATGTCCTTTCTGATTGTTAGTTTTCCTTCTACCAGACAGGACCCTCAGCTGCAGGTCTGTTGGAGTTTACTAGAGGTGCACTCCAGACCCTGTTTGGCTGGGTGTCAGCAGCCGTGGCTGCAGAACAGCGGATTTTCGTGAGACCACAAATTCAGCTGTCTGATAGTTCCTCTGAAAGTTTTGTCTCAGAGGAGTACCCGGTTGAATGAGGTGTCAGTCTGTCCCTACTGGGGGGGTGCCTCCCAGTTAGGCTGCTCAGAGGTGAGGGACTCACTTTAGGAGGCAGTCTGTCCGTTCTCAGATCTCCAGCTGCGTGCTGGGAGAACCACTACTCTCTTCAAAGCTGTCAGTCAGACAGGGACATTTAAGTCTATGGAGGTTCTTGCTGAGTTTTTGTTTGTCTGTGCCCTGCCCCCAGAGGTGGAGCCTACAGAGGCAGGCAGGCCTCCTTGAGCTGTGGTGGGCTCCACCCAGTTCGAGCTTCCTGGCTGCTTTGTTTACCTAAGCAAGCCTGGGCAATGGCGGGCGCCCCTCCCCCAGCCTCGCTGCCACCTTGCAGCTTGATCTCAGACTGCTGTGCTAGCAATCAGCGAGACTCCGTGGGCATAGGACCCTCCGAGCCAGGTGCGGGACACAATCTCCTAGTGTGCCGTTTTCCAGGCCCGTTGGAAAAGCGCAGTATTAGGATGGGACTGACCCGATATTCCAGGTGCCGTCTGTTTCCCCTTTCTTTGACTAGGAAAGGGAACTCCCTGACCCCTTGCGCTTCCCGAGTGAGGCAATGCCTTGCCCTGCTTCGGCTCGTGCACAGTGCGCTTCACCGACTGTCCTGCACCCACTGTTAGGCACTCCCTAGTGAGATGAAACCAGTACCTCAAGAAGAAATGCAGAAATCACCCGTCTTCTGTGTCGCTGGGGCTGGGAGCTGGAGACCGGAGCTGTTCCTATTCGGCCATCTTGGCTCCACCCCCAAATTAACTCTTATCTGTGGCTGAAAGCTATGGTGGTTCAAGTATGGTGCTATGTAGATCCCAGTCATGGGTCAGGTCTACAAAGATTAACTTTGCTTAACTCCCAGCCAGCTTTGGGAATTGCTTGTAATGGTTATAAAGAACATGTTTGAGAGTATGTTGATGGATGAATACTAGTATGGTACCATTCCAAGAACAGTCATTCTGAATTTCTATTTTTCAGAATAATTTAATCAGTCCAGTTCACAAGCAAGTGCCAACATCCATCTACCCTGAACTAACTTCTACAGAAAATTCAAAATAAGAGAGAATAGTTGTATCCTCTATTTACCCATTCATAGAAAAAGTGTGAGAGTCAAGCATGACACGTTTGTTAATATTTCACCACATGAAAATTAAAACAGCAAGGGATGATAACAAGTGAAGGAATTTTTAGTGTGGCTACCTGCAGCTGAGTATGTAGAAAGCCTAGTATAGACACAGCTGAGGGCACTTAATTAGCGACAATTACTACATTGTTCTAAGCTGCCTGCAACCTTGCTCTCTCCCTTTAGATAAACTCATTTAAGTAAACACAATGTCAAGAAAATGGACAAGCCCTTTGACTTGCTAGAGAACCATGAAAGTGCTGTATTCTATCAATTAAACATGATTTTTTCTGTTTATTAAGGGGAATTAGATCCAACATTTGCTTCAAAATTTCATACAGCTATCCACACATTATGTATATTAGTTCTTTAGTGTTAAATGTGTAGCAAATAGATTTTTCTTTTCAAAAATTTATACTAATAATTATCACACACTAAATCTTAATGGTTGGAGCCTTTCAGAAATTACTTACCTAGAAATACGTTTTAAGAAATGGTTTTGCAACTCGCTGATATAAAATATTTTTAAAGGGATAAACAATTTGGATGCTTTTCTAATTCATCATGTTAAGTGAGAATGGTGTCCAGGAAATAGTTTGGAAACGCTTTGGAAAAGTCACAAATGAATTACCTTTTAAAAGTTTTTCACTTAACAAACATTTATTCAGAATCTAGTATATAAATCTTTATTTAACCAACCTCCTTTTAGCAACTAGTACATGCTAGATGCTGTAAGCAATAAGATATTGTATCAGCCTTTAATGAACTTATAATCAAAAAAGGCAAAAAGAATAGTGTATAAATAACTGTTATACAAAGAGGAAGGCCAAACTACAAGTCCAACTTCTTCAGTCCTACAGCCACAGAATTCTCAAGAGACAAGGTCTAGGGCATTTCGTTCTCCTCTAACATCTGCACCAAACAACTCCTATGATATCTGTGAGTCACGGGATGGTGACAGTAGCTCCTCCAGCTCCCTGCCTCCTGCAAAAATGAGCAGAACCTTGTGCATTCACCCTGACAGATAAATGTCTTGAATTTGCTGTTTTGTTTCTGGGAAATATGGTGCATGTAAAGTGAATATGCTTTTATTTGGGGCGTTAGTCATGGAATGTGGAGGGAGTAGGAGATGTCTGACCTACTTAAATATCCTTAAGTATACAAGTTAATTTCCTCACAAACTATTTCCAAACTTCTTTTGTTTGACTTGGCATGAGACCCCAGGTGACACCAAGCACACACAGGAACACGGGAAACAAATGCTTTGTTGGTGGTGGATTCCCTCACGGTTTCACAAAGAAAAGGCATTAAAACTCAAGGAAGGTTTTAAGACTCAGTGTTTAATTTATGAAACCACATTTTAAAAATCGAAGCAGAGTAGTCATTTAATGACTTCAGAGAGTAAGCTGTAACAACTTTAAGCTGGAATTTTACTGTTATTCTATCACATGAAGAAATGAACATTTTCTGTCTGTTAAGGATTTCAGATAAGCACCTCCCACTAGTTGATACCTGACCCTTGCAATCAGCTCACAAGAAAGGGGTGCTGCATCTAAAGCTACATTAGCTCTTCAGTAACAGCTCAATCTCACTTATCCATGAAGTTCTGTCCATGACGTTTACAAGCACTAGGAACATTTCTCCTAGTTACACACAAGAGTTCTGGCCCTGAGCCCCAAATTACACGTGGATCTGAAGCAGAGGAAGGCCTCAAATCTCTGGAATTCACTCTCCTCATCTGCACAATAGGGGCTGCAGTGCATGATCTAGCTCCCTCATGGCCAGGGCAGAGAGTGAGATGTCCCTGTGCCAGTGGTATAGCTAGCGCTCACTGCTTGCTTGACTTCATACCTTCTCTAGATTAACCATGTCAAAGCTACACGATGTCAGGTTGCTGTCTAAGTCTCCTGGCAGGGCAATGTATTGTGGTTTTCCACAGTCTTCACAACCAGCAGAAGGAGTGAAAGTGCACAGTAAATCAACTTTAATGAAGTATAAAATCTCTTTAAAAACTCTGTTTCATTAAAATAAAATCTGCTAAATGTGTCTGGGTTGAGGATTTGACATGCCTGGTATATTTGCCTGCTGAATGTTACTGTTTGTGTGTGAGAAGTCAGAATTTAAAAATTATGGCCACTATAGTTAATAACAATATATTGTGTTCTGGAAAATTGCTGAGACTGGAAGCTTCCACCTGCACTGAGCTCTGCCTCTGCCCCCAGTGATTCCTCACACTGCCAGTCAAGTCCCTAAGGAACTTGTCTCCTCAGGATGCAAGTGCATTCCATCCTGAAGAAGTCTGGTTGTGATAGGAGCCCTGTTCTTGTAGGGACAGAAAAGAAAAGGAGTGGAACACGGTCCAGCTGCCGGAAGAAAAGTTGGATTGATGAAAAGGTCTCCAATTTGGGCTGCTGCCTAAAAGGCTTTGGAAATTTTAGTTTTACTCCAGTCCCCACAGATGAGCTCTTCAACAGTCCAACAGTGAATCTGTGCCAAGTGGCCCAGCCAACCAGCAACAGGCTGAGCTGGTTAGCAGAGCAGTGTTGTCTGGCTACAGCTGTGTCACAGTGAGAGGAGACCACAGCCTGGCAATTAGTACCATTAGTGGCCATGCCTGAAACTGCCCAGACCTTTGTGTCACTTGGGTTGATGCCCAGCAGACATCAGTACACCCCTTACCACTTCATCAGGAAATCTCCATGGACCATCAGTTTCATTTCTCCTCAGAGAACTACAGGGAAAGGTACCAGAGCTTCCAGGATTTCCCTGGACAAACCTTGTATGTGTTCCCCAAGTACAGTGTATTCTAGTCTAGGAGATGTGGACCCTCTGGAACATTTTTTTTAAAAGAACAACGATATCTAGTATTTTTCCATGAGAGACATTGATCCACTTGGTACCCAGAAGGTCATGAAAGAGAAATTTGATCTGCTGATTAGGAAAAGACAAAGGTCCGTCCATCTGAGTTTTGATATCGATGTATTTGACTCTACACTGGCTCCAGCCACAGGAATCCCTATCGTAGGGGGATGGACCTTTCAAGAAGGCATCTATATTGCTGAGGAAATACATAGTACAGGGTTGCTGTCAGCACTGGATCTTGTTGAAGTCAATCCTCAACCAGGTACTTCAGAGGAAGGGGTAAAGGCCACAGCTAGCCTGCCAGTAGATGTAACTGCTTTATGTTTGGGTCAGACAAGTGAAGGAGGGCACATTGCCTATGGCCAGATTTTCAGTTTCCCAGCCAAGTCAGAAAATGAAGTGTGTGTGAGAATTTAGGAAACTGTGCACTGTCTTGTTTCACAATGGGCATTTCAGAGCTGTAAGGCATTTGAGAGGACAGGTATTAAGTGGTTATCTGGGTTAATATTGCCTTAATGAGAACATTTGCCCATTCTCACAATTGTAAAGTTTCCCCTCTTCATTTTGGTGACTAATAATACTACTGTAAATGTATATACACATATGTATAATATATATATTATTTTTTGCAGTTCACTGGGTATTAATGCACTGTAGTGCTATGTAAGTTTAAAATTTAAAGATGCATAAGCAGCATATGTTACCTTGGTGTATCAAAAAAATGCTAAGAGAGGAGATTTTTAAGTGTTTTCACCACAAAAAAAATGATAATTATGTGAGGTCATGCATATGGTAATTGGCTTCATTTAGCCATTCCACGATGTGTACATATTTCAAAACAATATGTTGTGCCTGATAAATATATACAATTTTTATTTGTCAACTTAAAAATTAATTAATTGAAAAAACAAAAACCAAAAAGCCACAAGAGGAAGGAGATTAAGTCCACCCACACCTACTATTCTGCTGTCTAAAGATAAAGGAGGAGCCAGAGGATGCTGGGCCTGCAGGGAAGGAGACACGTATCAGTGTCCTGGCTGGGAACAGAATTCAAGCCTCTCGAGTGGACCCTGCTTTCCTTTTTCCACTCATTTACATGAAAAAAGGCTTGGGATCAGTAAGAATAATTCTGCTCAAGCTTTCCAACAGAAGAAAAACAGAGTAACCAGCTGTGTTCTGCAGCCCTCACAGCAATCCTTCCCTCCAGCTAACTTGGCTTCTCATCTGCTACTTTTCATGAAGATAACATACTCCCTCATCTCATGCTGAAAGTTAAAGCCTTTAAAGTTGTCCGCCGGTCACTACACTATATGGCCTCCCTTTGCCCCATATACCTCTGGATCTCCTCAATTCTCCCACAGCACCAGTGGCCAGTGTACCTTTCCTGAAGCATGTTAGGCCACTTCCCACCGAAGCCTTTGAACTCACTGTCCCCAGAACACTGTTCCCCCAGAAGTCTGCACGGCTTAGTCCTTCTTTGTCTCCCAAATGTCAACCTCTTTGATGCCCTATTTTAATTGTGAACTATCTGCTTTTCACTTTTCCTCCTCCCTTATTTTTCTCTACCTGACATTCAATACATATTATGTCTTGCTATTTTCCTCATAAGTTCAGAGGTTTCTATCATTTTGCTCACTGTCATTCAATGAAGGAATAAATGAATGAGTGAATGAACTTTAAACTTAATTACATATGCAGCATTTGAAAGAAAGAAAAACAAGTTTCCTTTAATGAAGGTATCATTATGTGCATATTATGGTTCTTTTGGCCTTACTCCCAAATAATTTTTTAATCAGTAGCTTCAAGATTGCTACATTGATTAAAATTCTAATTATTTGACTGTGAGCACAAGTGTGCTCATAACTTTATCATGTTGCCATAAATATCAATTATTTGGTAAGATAATGCTCCAGTCACCTCTTCCTACTATAATGTCTAATTATCTCTCTTGGCCTCTCACATTCCATTGTGAAAAACTAACATTAGCGCATATACAATAGTCATTCATAGTCTTTGCATGTTTAGTATGTGTGACGAAATGCCCTTTAATAGGTTCCATACTAATATTATATGAATATTAGTGATTCATCTAGTGTAAATTTCTACAGGGCCTCTTAAGTAAATATGTATTTAGTTGGTTATTTTATGCATATTTAGAATTTGTTTGCATTATCCAGCTTCACATGTTATATTTACCTGGTGGGAATATTTAGCTTTCTGCCACTCTACTTTAGCCTATGTATAAATTCACATATGTTTTATAATAATCTTAACACTAATCCACCAAATGATCTTGATATCTGGTATATTATCATTTTCTTAATGAGGTGTTATCTACAGCAAAGCATTTGCTTAATCATTCACTTTTTGTTTGCTTGGTTTTTGCTGTTCCTCACTAAAGACAAGTATCTGTTGAAAAAAAAGGATGTCTCCAGAAAGTCAATGAGTCCTATAAAGAAAATTGTAGCAGACATTTTCTGAAGAAAAACAAATGTGCCCAAGGTAAGTGAAGCATAATTAATTTCTTGAAAGTTTTTTTTTTTATTTTCTTCCCCAGCTTATAAAAAGAAACCTCTCTTGTATGTTGGTCAGGTTGAAACCTAATTGCATAATCTACATTATTTCATTCTCAAT